>NW_028161849.1:0-97500 GCF_964263955.1 Coregonus lavaretus
GGAGAAGAGAAAGAGAAGAGAAGAGAAGAGAAGAGAAGAGAAGAGAAGAGAAGAGAAGGAGAAGAGAGAGAGAGAGAGGAGAGGAGAGAGAGGAGAAGAGAAGAGAGAGAAGAGAAGAGAGGAGAGGAGAGGAGAGGAGGGAGGAGGGAGGAGAGGAGAGAGAGAGAGGAGAGAGAAGAGAGAGAGAGAAGAGAGGAGAGGAGAGGAGAGGGAGGAGAGGAGAGGAGAGGAGAGGAAGAGGAGAGGAGAAGAGAAGAGAGGAGAGGAGAGGAGAGGAGAGAGAGGAGAGGAGAGGAGAGGAGAGGAGAGGAGAGGAGAGGAGAGGAGAGGAGGAGAGGAGAGGAGAGGAGAGGAGAGGAGAGAGAGCCAATGAGAATAAGACAGAGGAGGAGACTACAGATAGATCAACTGAGAACAGAATGCACACTGCAGTTGCTCTCTCTATCTCTATCTGCCCTCTCACCCTGTGTACGTCCCAAATGGCACCCTATTCCCTATATAGTGCACCAGAGCCTGTTCAAAAGTAGTGCACTATAAATGGAATAGGGTGCCATTCGGGACTCAGGACCTCTGTGCCAACAACACGTATATTTGTGTCACAGCAGCTTCACACTGTCATCCCTAGTGAACCACAGCCTGTAAAGTTGATATAGTATATAGACTATAAATGTCACTAAGCATGCTCCCCAGCCATACTGAACAGTAGCTACAGTATGTGTGGGGGGTTGTGGTGTGTTACGTTCATTCTATGTTGTGGCTGAGTGGGCACAGAAGTGTCATTTGAAACGGCAGGGCCCAGCAGGCGGGCTGTGAGGCGTAGGGAGGGAGGGAGGGAGGGAGGGAGGGAGGGAGGGAGTATAACGCTGCAGCGCACCCCGAGCTCTGTTTGAAAACACTGTGGCACCCTGCCACCGGCTCGCTACGCACAGCCAGCCAATAGGAGCAGAGAGCGAGAGAGAGGCAGAGAGAGAGAGAGAGAGAGATTGAGAGGCAGAGAGAGAGAGAGAGATTGAGAGGCAGAGATAGAGAGAGAGAGAGAGAGAGAGAGAGAGAGAGGCAGAGAGAGAGAGAGAGATTGAGAGGCAGAGAGAGAGAGAGAGAGAGAGAGAGAGAGAGAGAAAGAGAGAGAGAAGTTACAGAGAGCTGGTAGTCCCATTCACCAAACTAACAGGTGTGAAACAGGGAAGGGAGTCAGGGGGTACGCTAATCTGGTATAGAGCAGACCTAACTCACTCTATTAAATTAATCAAAACAAGAACATTTTACATTTGGCTAGAAATGTCCTCCTGTGTTCTACCTATGTCCCCCCATACTTTAATGACGAGATCAACCAACCTGGAGGTGACAGCATTCCCTCCCCCATATTCCCCCTAGATTAAACTACGACAACATAACCGACAAAAACGGGTCACAACTCCTGCAGCTCTGTCGTACGCTGGGTATGTACATAGTCAATGGTAGGCTTCGAAGTGACTCCTACGGTAGGTACACCTATAGCTCATCTCTTGGCAGTAGTACTGTAGACTACTTTATCACTGACCTCAACCCAGAGTCTCTCAGAGCGTTCACAGTCAGCCCACTGACACCCCTATCAGATCACAGCAAAATCACAGTCTACTTGAACAGAGCAATAATCAACCATGAGGCATCGAAGATGAACAAACTGCAAACTATTAAGAAATGCTGGAAGGAGGGTAGTGTAGAAACCTACCAAAAAACTATTGGCCAACAACAAATCCAATCCCACATAGACAACTTCCTGGACAAAATGTTTTCCTGCAATAGTGAAGGTGTAAACTTAGCAGTAGGAAGCCTGAACATTATATTTGTCCTATCAGCTAACATATCAAATTTAAATTCATGCAGAAAACCTAAGACAACTAACAACAATGAGAAATGGTTTGATGAAAAACGTAAAATTGAGAAACCTATCCAACCAAAAACACAGAGAACCAGAAAGCCTTAGCTTATGCCTTCACTATGGTGAAACACTAAAACAATGCAGAAATACACTACGGAAAAAGAAGGACCAGCATGACAGAAATCAGTTCATTGTGATTGAAGAATCCATAGAATCAAATCACTTCTGGGAAAATTAGAAAACACTAAACAAACAACAGCACGAAGAGCTATCTATCTAAAATGGAGATCTATGGATAAACCACTTCTCCAACCTTTTGGGCCATATAACAAAGAACCAAGAGCAAAAACATATACATGATAATTTACTAAACTATGAGCTATTAAAGACTACCAGAACCCACTGGAATCTTGAATTACATTGGATGAGCTACAGGACAAAATACAATCCCTCCGACCCAAAAAGGCATGTGGTGTTTATGGTATACTAAACGAAATGATAAAATATACAGACCACAAATTCAGATGTTCATTCTTAAGCTCTTCAACATTATCCTCAGCTCTGGCATCTTCCCTAATATTTGGAACCAAAGCCTGATCACCCCAATCCACAAAAGTGGAGACAAATTTAACCCCAATTATTACTGTAGAAAATGCCTCAGCAGCAATCTCGGGAAAAATCCTCTTCAGTATCATCAACAGCAGTCTCCAACATTTCCTCAGTGAAAACAATGTCCTGAGCAAATGTCAAATTCGCTTTTTACCAGAATACTGTACGACAGACCACGTATTCACCCTGCACACCCTAATTGACAAACAAACAAACCAAAACAAAGGCAAAGTCTTCTCTTGCTTTGTTGATTTCAAAAAAGCTTTTGACTACATTTTGCATGAGGGTCTGCTATACAAATTGATGGAAAGCAGTGTTGGGGGAAAGCATATGACATTATAAAGTTAATGTACACAAACAAGTGTGCTGTTAAAATTGGCAATAAACACACAGATTTCTTTCCTCAGGGCCGTGGGGTGAGACAGGGATGCAGCTTGAGCCCCACCCTCTTCAACATATATATAAATTAATTGGCGAGGGCACTAGAACAGTCTGCAGCACCCGGCCTCACCCTACTGGACTCAGAAATCAAATGTTTACTGTTTGCAGATGATCTGGTGCTTCTGTCACCAACCAAGGAGGGCCTACAGCAGCACCTAGAACTACTGCACTGATTCTGTCAGACCTGGGCCCTGACAGTAAATCTCAGTAAGACAAAAATAATGGTGTTCCAAAAAAATACAAATTCTATCTAGATACTGTTGCCCTAGAGCACACAAAGAGTTATACCTACCTCGGCATAAACATCAACACCACAGGTGACTTCCACAAGGATGTGAACGATCTGAGAGACAAGGCAAGAAGGGCCTTCTATGTCATCAAAAATAACATAAAACTCAACATCCCAATTAGGATCTGGCAAAAATTACTTCAATCAGTTATCGAACCCATTGGCCTCTATGGTTGTGAGGTCTGGGGTCCGCTCACCAACCAAGAATTATACAAAATGGGGCAAACACCTAATTGAGACTCTGCATGCAGAATTCTACAAAAATATACTTTGTGTACAATGCAAACCCCAAACAATGCATGCAGAGCAGAATTAGGACTATACCTGCTAGTTGTTAAATTCTACAACCACCTAAAAGGAAGTGATGCCCACACATTCCCCCACAAAGCCATAACCTACAGAGAGATGAACCTAGAGAAGAGTCCCCTCAGCCAGCTGGTCCTGGGGCTCTGTTCACAAACACAAACAGAACTCACAGAGCCCCAGGATAGCAACACAATTAGACCCAATCAAATCATGAGAAAGCAAAAAGATAACTATTTGACACACTGGAAAGAATCAACCAAAAAACTGAGCAAATCGGAATGCCATCTGGCCCTAAACAAAGAGTACACAGTGGCAGAATACCTGACCACTGTGACTGACACCAAATTAAGAAAATCCTTGATTATGTAAAGACTCAGTGAGCATAGCCTTGCTATTGAGAAAGGCTGCCGTAGGCAGACCTGGCTCTCAAGAGAAGACAGGCTATGTGCACACTGCCCACAAAATGAGCTGGAAACTGAGCTGCACTTCCTAACCTCCTGCCAAATGTATGACCATATTAGAGACACATATTTCCCTCAGATTACACAGATCCACAAAGAATTTGAAAACAAATCAAACATTGATAAACTCCCATATCTGTTAGGTGAAATACCGCAGTGTGTAATCACAGCAGCAAGATTTGTGGCCCGTTGCCATGAGAAAAGGGCAACCAGTGGAGCACAAACAACATTGTAAATACAACCTATATTTATGTTTATTTATTTTCCCTTTTGTACTTTAACTATTTGCACATTGTTACAACACTGTATATAGACATAATATGACATTTGAAACGTCTTTATTCTTTTAGATTTGTGAGTGTAATGTTTATTCATGTTTCCCTTGTTTATTTCCCTTTTGTTTATTGTCTATACCGTTTACTTTGGCAATGTAAACACATGTTTCCCATGCCAATAAAGCCCTTTGAATTGAATTGAAATTGAACTGAGAGGGAGAGATTGAGAGGCAGAGAGGGAGAGAGAGAGGGGGGAGGTAAAGATAGAGGCAGAGAGACGGTGTGGGGCAGAGAGCGAGGCAGATAGGGAGCGGTGGAAAGACGGAGAGAGAGAGGGGCAGTGGCAGAGGAAGAGAGAGAAATGTGGATAGAGAGATCCAGGAAATGCCTGAGCACAGCACAGCCCCCCCCCCCGCCCCATCAGCCAATCACATGGCCTATCAGTCAGCTAATTGATGATATCTCCTTCCCTGCCCTCCCTCCCCACCTCCAGTCCCCTGTAATTGCAGAGCCAATCATTATTTATGAAATATTGGAGTAACAAACGGCAGCCTAGAGTAGATATTAAGGAGAGGGATGTCTGATGTCAGTCAGAGTTGGATGGGGCAGCCACGTCCCCCTGCGGGCCGCCTGCCCAGCGAGCCTGCCAGCTTGGAGGAGGAAAACCTGCATTCATCACAAAGTGGAAGTATTTACAGCTCCCTCTGACCCACTCACCAATCAGAGAGGGGGGAACGGCGGTCGCTAGGCGGGTGAAAAACAACTGTGTTTGGGTTTGAGAGAGAGAGAGACAGAGATAAATAAATTGGTAATTTAGTAGACGCTCTTATCCAGAGCGACTAACAGGAGCAATTAGGGTTAAGTGCCTTGCTCAAGGGCACATAGACAGATTTTTCACCTAGTCGGCTCGGGGATTAGAACCAGCGACCTTTCGGTTACTGGTACAACGCTCTTAACCACTAAGCTACCTGCCGCCCCTATATAGCAGAGATATAGGGAGAGAGACAGAGAGAGACAGAGAGAGACAGAGAGAGACAGAGAGAGACAGAGAGAGACAGAGAGAGAGAGAGACAGAGTGACAGAGACAGAGACAGAGAGACAGAGACAGAGAGAGAGAGAGAGAGAGAGAGAGAGAGAGAGAGAGAGAGAGAGAGAGAGAGAGAGAGAGCGAGAGAGAGAGAGAGAGACAGAGATAGAGAGAGAGAGAGAGACAGAGACAGAGAGAGAGAGAGAGAATGTCAGGACAGCACAACAGCCCTGTATCCTGTATCCTGTAACCTGCAGTCATCACAAAGCCTGGTGAAACGTCTCTGTTTTTTGGATTGTTGTTATAGAGAAACACTCTGGACCAGAACCACTAACATAGAGAAACACTCTGGACCAGAACCACTAACATAGAGACACACTCTGGACCAGAACCACTAACATAGAGAAACACTCTGGACCAGAACCACTAACATAGAGACACACTCTGGACCAGAACCACTAACATAGAGACACACTCTGGACCAGAACCACTAACATAGAGACATACTCTGGACCAGAACCACTAACATAGAGACACACTCTGGACCAGAACCACTAACATAGAGACACACTCTGGACCAGAACCACTAACATAGAGACACACTCTGGACCAGAACCACTAACATAGAGACACACTCTGGACCAGAACCACTAACATAGAGACACACTCTGGACCAGAACCACTAATATAGAGAAACACTCTGGACCAGAACCACTAACATAGAGACACACTCTGGACCAGAACCACTAACATAGAGACACACTCTGGACCAGAACCACTAACATAGAGACACACTCTGGACCAGAACCACTAACATAGAGACACACTCTGGACCAGAACCACTAACATAGAGACACACTCTGGACCAGAACCACTAACATAGAGACACACTCTGGACCAGAACCACTAACATAGAGACACACTCTGGACCAGAACCACTAACATAGAGACACACTCTGGACCAGAACCACTAACATAGAGACACACTCTGGACCAGAACCACTAACATAGAGACACACTCTGGACCAGAACCACTAACATAGAGAAACACTCTGGACCAGAACCACTAACATAGAGACACACTCTGGACCAGAACCACTAACATAGAGACACACTCTGGACCAGAACCACTAACATAGAGACACACTCTGGACCAGGAGGCATTGGAAACGTCCCTGGTCTTTGTGGTTGAATCTGTGTTTGAAATTCACTGCTTGACTGAGGGATCTTACAGATAATTGTATGTGTGGATTACAGAGATGAGGTAGTAATTCACAAATAATGTTAAATGGGCCTCCCGAGTGGCGCAGCGGTCTAAGGAACTGCATCGCTGTGCTAGAGGCGTCACTACAGACCCAGGTTCGATCCCAGGCTGTATCTCCACATCACATGTTCTCCACATCTCATGTTCTCCACATCACACGTTCTCCACATCACACATTCTCCACATCTCCACATCACATGTTCTCCACATCTCCACATCTCATGTTTTTCCAGAACTCCACATCCGATTTTCTCCACATTTCCACATTTCATGTTCTCCACATTTCCACATCTCATGTTCTCCACATCTCATGTTCTCCACATCTCCACATCATATATTCTCCACATCTCCAAATCACATTCTCCACATCACATGTTCTCCACATCACATATTCTCCACATCACACGTTCTCCACATCACACATTCTCCACATCTCCACATCACATGTTCTCCACATCTCCACATCTCATGTTCTCCACATCTCCACATCTCATGTTTTTCCAGAACTCCACATCTCATTTTCTCCACATTTAATGTTCTCCACATTTCCACATCTCATGTTCTCCACATCTCCACATCTCATGTTCTCCACATCTCCACATCTCATGTTCTCCACATTTCCACATTTCATGTTCTCCACATTTCCACATCTCATGTTCTCCACATCTCCACATCTCATGTTCTCCACATCTCCACATCACATGTTCTCCACATCACATGTTCTCCAGATCTCCACATCTCCACATCACACGTATGACAATGTCTCTGAGTTTTCTGTTATTGAAAGAGACCTTTTCCTTTTATTGACAAAACTGTTGTCTGTGTGTGTTTCAGAACACCCTGGAGTCCTGTAACATCTGCAGTAAACCCATCATGGAGCGGATCCTGCGGGCCACAGGGAAGGCCTACCACCCACACTGCTTCACCTGTGTGGTGTGCCAACGCAGCCTGGACGGCATACCCTTCACTGTGGACGCTGCCAACCACATACACTGCATCGAGGACTTCCACAAGTAAGGGGGGGCGCTGCCGCAAACACAAACTCACACAGAGGGACACACACACACACACCCAAGGATGTTGATTTTATTGGCTAATAAATAGCCTGTACATTAACCCCCAGTTATGAAGAGAAACAGAAGTAAAAACGGCTAACCTCACGTTCAGAAAGTGAATGAGTCTTGTGTTGTGACTGTAAAAAAAAACCTGATGGTTAACTCCTCATGACAAACGCTTCGGTTTTTTCAGGGGAAACGGAAGTTAGGTTGAAAATACTGTATCCCTGAAAACCGGAAATATTCACTTTCTACCAACTCCGCTTAAGGGGGTGACAAGCCTGAATTCAACAAAGCAGTCTTTGTTCGCGTTTCCCTGCTCAGACGTTGCACGCATCAACCAATGGTTATGTGCCACGTCATGGTCTGTGTCATCGACTGACAGATTGCTATAACATATGATGTGGTTAGCTGATAGGTTAAATACCTTTCCAGGTGTTGTAATATTTGGCATACGTCAGCAACGCCTGGGCAGAGGATTGCACCCTTTGTGTTGACGAACAGATGAGGCTGTTTTCACCAACCCACCACCCACCTCACTTCCTGCTTCTGACCAATCACAAAGCCACCACCCGCCTCACTTCCTGGTTCTGAGCCAATCACCAAGCCACCACCCACCTCACTTCCTCCTTCATTTCTTGCTTCTGAGCCATTCATTGGGCCTCACCTCCAATCACCTGATAGGAGCTGTCTTCACTTCCTCATGGGTCTTCTTTTTAGAGAGACCTATTCGTCCTGTAGGTGTTCACTATATTACTTTATTTCAGTGACCTGAAGTTAGAATATCAGTAGTTGAATACACAGTTTTTTTGTATTAAAATGTACATTAAAATGTTGTCTCTCTCTCTCTCTCTCTCTCTCTCTCTCTCTCTCTCTCTCTCTCTCTCTCTCTCTCTCTCACACACTCTCTCTCTCTCTCTCTCACACTCTCTCTCTCCCTCCCCTCTGTCTCTCTCCCCCTCTCCTCTGTCTCTCTTCCCCTCATCTCTCTCTCTCCACCTCCCCCCGTCTCTCTCTCCTCTCTCTCCCCCTCCCCTCTCTCTCTCCACCTCCCCCCGTCTCTCTCTCCTCTCTCTCCCCCTCCCCTGTCTCTCCACCTCCCCCATCTCTCTCTCCTCTCTCTCCCCCTCCCCTCTCTCTCTCCACCTCCCCCGTCTCTCTCTCCTCTCTCTCCCCTTCCCCTCTCTCGCTCCACCTCCCCCCATCTCTCTCTCCTCTCTCTCCCCCTCCCCTCTCTCTCTCCACCTCCCCCCGTCTCTCTCTCCTCTCTCTCTCTCCCCCTCCCCTCTCTCTCTCCCCCTCCCCTCTGTCTCTCCCCTCCTCCCCATTAGGAAGTTTGCCCCTCGTTGCTGTGTGTGTTCTGAGCCCATCATGCCAGCTCCAGGCCAGGAGGAGACTGTTCGTATCGTGGCCTTGGACCGAGACTTCCACGTGCAGTGTTACCGCTGTGAGGTATGTATCTACTTTACAGTGTTACCACTGTGAGGTGTGTATCTACTTTACAGTGTTACCACTGTGAGGTGTGTATCTACTTTACAGTGTTACCGCTGTGAGGTATGTATCTACTTTACAGTGTTACCACTGTGAGGTGTGTCTCTACTTTACACTGTTACCACTGTGAGGTGTGTATCTACTTTACAGTGTTACCACTGTGAGGTGTGTCTCTACTTTACAGTGTTACCACTGTGAGGTGTGTCTCTACTTTACAGTGTTACCACTGTGAGGTATGTATCTACTTTACAGTGTTACCACTGTGAGGTGTGTCTCTACTTTACAGTGTTACCACTGTGAGGTGTGTCTACTTTACAGTGTTACCACTGTGAGGTATGTATCTACTTTACAGTGTTACCACTGTGAGGTGTGTATCTACTTTACAGTGTTACCACTGTGAGGTATGTATCTACTTTACAGTGTTACCACTGTGAGGTGTGTATCTACTTTACAGTGTTACCGCTGTGAGGTATGTATCTACTTTACAGTGTTACCACTGTGAGGTGTGTCTCTACTTTACACTGTTACCACTGTGAGGTGTGTATCTACTTTACAGTGTTACCACTGTGAGGTGTGTCTCTACTTTACAGTGTTACCACTGTGAGGTGTGTCTCTACTTTACAGTGTTACCACTGTGAGGTATGTATCTACTTTACAGTGTTACCACTGTGAGGTGTGTCTCTACTTTACAGTGTTACCACTGTGAGGTGTGTCTACTTTACAGTGTTACCACTGTGAGGTATGTATCTACTTTACAGTGTTACCACTGTGAGGTGTGTATCTACTTTACAGTGTTACCACTGTGAGGTATGTATCTACTTTACAGTGTTACCACTGTGAGGTGTGTATCTACTTTACAGTGTTACCACTGTGAGGTATGTATCTACTTTACAGTGTTACCACTGTGAGGTATGTATCTACTTTACAGTGTTACCACTGTGAGGTGTGTATCTACTTTACAGTGTTACCACTGTGAGGTGTGTCTACTTTACAGTGTTACCACTGTGAGGTATGTATCTACTTTACAGTGTTACCACTGTGAGGTGTGTATCTACTTTACAGTGTTACCACTGTGAGGTGTGTATCTACTTTACAGTGTTACCACTGTGAGGTGTGTATCTACTTTACAGTGTTACCGCTGTGAGGTATGTATCTACTTTACAGTGTTACCACTGTGAGGTGTGTCTCTACTTTACACTGTTACCACTGTGAGGTGTGTATCTACTTTACAGTGTTACCACTGTGAGGTGTGTCTCTACTTTACAGTGTTACCACTGTGAGGTGTGTCTCTACTTTACAGTGTTACCACTGTGAGGTATGTATCTACTTTACAGTGTTACCACTGTGAGGTGTGTCTCTACTTTACAGTGTTACCACTGTGAGGTGTGTCTACTTTACAGTGTTACCACTGTGAGGTATGTATCTACTTTACAGTGTTACCACTGTGAGGTGTGTATCTACTTTACAGTGTTACCACTGTGAGGTATGTATCTACTTTACAGTGTTACCACTGTGAGGTGTGTATCTACTTTACAGTGTTACCGCTGTGAGGTATGTATCTACTTTACAGTGTTACCACTGTGAGGTGTGTATCTACTTTACAGTGTTACCACTGTGAGGTGTGTCTCTACTTTACAGTGTTACCACTGTGAGGTGTGTCTCTACTTTACAGTGTTACCACTGTGAGGTATGTATCTACTTTACAGTGTTACCACTGTGAGGTGTGTCTCTACTTTACAGTGTTACCACTGTGAGGTGTGTCTACTTTACAGTGTTACCACTGTGAGGTATGTATCTACTTTACAGTGTTACCACTGTGAGGTGTGTATCTACTTTACAGTGTTACCACTGTGAGGTATGTATCTACTTTACAGTGTTACCACTGTGAGGTGTGTATCTACTTTACAGTGTTACCACTGTGAGGTATGTATCTACTTTACAGTGTTACCACTGTGAGGTATGTATCTACTTTACAGTGTTACCACTGTGAGGTGTGTATCTACTTTACAGTGTTACCACTGTGAGGTGTGTCTACTTTACAGTGTTACCACTGTGAGGTATGTATCTACTTTACAGTGTTACCACTGTGAGGTGTGTATCTACTTTACAGTGTTACCACTGTGAGGTATGTATCTACTTTACAGTGTTACCACTGTGAGGTGTGTATCTACTTTACAGTGTTACCACTGTGAGGTATGTATCTACTTTACAGTGTTACCACTGTGAGGTATGTATCTACTTTACAGTGTTACCACTGTGAGGTGTGTATCTACTTTACAGTGTTACCACTGTGAGGTGTGTATCTACTTTACATTGTTACCGCTGTGAGGTATGTATCTACTTTACAGTGTTACCACTGTGAGGTATGTATCTACTTTACAGTGTTACCGCTGTGAGGTGTGTATCTACTTTACAGTGTTACCACTGTGAGGTGTGTATCTACTTTACAGTGTTACCGCTGTGAGGTATGTATCTACTTTACAGTGTTACCACTGTGAGGTATGTATCTACTTTACAGTGTTACCGCTGTGAGGTGTGTATCTACTTTACAGTGTTACCACTGTGAGGTGTGTATCTACTTTACAGTGTTACCACTGTGAGGTGTGTATCTACTTTACAGTGTTACCACTGTGAGGTGTGTATCTACTTTACAGTGTTACCGCTGTGAGGTATGTATCTACTTTACAGTGTTACCACTGTGAGGTATGTATCTACTTTACAGTGTTACCACTGTGAGGTGTGTATCTACTTTACAGTGTTACCACTGTGAGGTGTGTCTCTACTTTACAGTGTTACCACTGTGAGGTGTGTATCTACTTTACAGTGTTA
The DNA here is from genome assembly GCF_964263955.1 of Coregonus lavaretus. NCBI lineage: Eukaryota > Metazoa > Chordata > Actinopteri > Salmoniformes > Salmonidae > Coregonus > Coregonus lavaretus. Next base: position 11,909 of record NW_028161849.1, read on the forward strand.
CCACTGTGAGGTGTGTCTCTACTTTACAGTGTTACCACTGTGAGGTATGTATCTACTTTACAGTGTTACCACTGTGAGGTGTGTATCTACTTTACAGTGTTACCACTGTGAGGTGTGTATCTACTTTACATTGTTACCGCTGTGAGGTATGTATCTACTTTACAGTGTTACCACTGTGAGGTATGTATCTACTTTACAGTGTTACCGCTGTGAGGTGTGTATCTACTTTACAGTGTTACCACTGTGAGGTGTGTATCTACTTTACAGTGTTACCACTGTGAGGTGTGTATCTACTTTACAGTGTTACCACTGTGAGGTATGTATCTACTTTACAGTGTTACCACTGTGAGGTGTGTATCTACTTTACAGTGTTACCACTGTGAGGTGTGTCTCTACTTTACAGTGTTACCACTGTGAGGTGTGTATCTACTTTACAGTGTTACCACTGTGAGGTGTGTCTCTACTTTACAGTGTTACCACTGTGAGGTGTGTCTCTACTTTACAGTGTTACCACTGTGAGGTATGTATCTACTTTACAGTGTTACCACTGTGAGGTGTGTCTCTACTTTACAGTGTTACCACTGTGAGGTGTGTCTACTTTACAGTGTTACCACTGTGAGGTATGTATCTACTTTACAGTGTTACCACTGTGAGGTGTGTATCTACTTTACAGTGTTACCACTGTGAGGTATGTATCTAATTTACAGTGTTACCACTGTGAGGTATGTATCTACTTTACAGTGTTACCACTGTGAGGTGTGTATCTACTTTACAGTGTTACCACTGTGAGGTATGTATCTACTTTACAGTGTTACCACTGTGAGGTATGTATCTACTTTACAGTGTTACCACTGTGAGGTATGTATCTACTTTACAGTGTTACCACTGTGAGGTATGTATCTACTTTACAGTGTTACCACTGTGAGGTGTGTATCTACTTTACAGTGTTACCACTGTGAGGTGTGTATCTACTTTACAGTGTTACCACTGTGAGGTGTGTATCTACTTTACAGTGTTACCACTGTGAGGTGTGTATCTACTTTACAGTGTTACCACTGTGAGGTATGTATCTACTTTACAGTGTTACCACTGTGAGGTGTGTCTCTACTTTACAGTGTTACCACTGTGAGGTGTGTCTACTTTACAGTGTTACCACTGTGAGGTATGTATCTACTTTACAGTGTTACCACTGTGAGGTGTGTATCTACTTTACAGTGTTACCACTGTGAGGTATGTATCTACTTTACAGTGTTACCACTGTGAGGTATGTATCTACTTTACAGTGTTACCACTGTGAGGTGTGTATCTACTTTACAGTGTTACCACTGTAATGTATGATAATGTCCTAACCTCTGTATAATGTATGATAATGTCCTAACCTCTGTATAATGTATGATAATGTCCTAACCTCTGTATAATGTATGATAATGTCCTAACCTCTGTATAATGTATGATAATGTCCTAAGCTCTGTATAATGTATGATAATGTCCTAAGCTCCATGTATAATGTATGATAATGTCTTAACCTCTGTATAATGTATGATAATGTCCTAAGCTCTGTATAATGTATGATAATGTCCTAAGCTCCATGTATAATTTATGATAATGTCCTAAGCTCCATGTATAATGTATGATAATGTCCTAACCTCTGTATAATGTATGATAATGTCCTAAGCTCTGTATAGTGTATGATCATGTCCTAAGCTCCATGTATAATGTATGATAATGTCCTAAGCTCCATGTATAATGTATGATAATGTCCTAACCTCTGTATAATGTATGATAATGTCCTAAGCTCTGTATAGTGTATGATCATGTCCTAAGCTCCATGTATAATGTATGATAATTTCCTAAGCTCCATGTATAATGTATGATAATGTCCTAACCTCCATGTATAATGTATGATCATGTCCTAACCTCTGTATAATGTATGATAATGTCCTAACCTCTGTATAATGTATGATCATGTCCTAAGCTCCATGTATAATGTATGATAATGTCCTAAGCTCCATGTATAATGTATAATAATCTCTTAACCTCTGTATAATGTATGATAATGTCCTAACCTCTGTATAATGTATGATAATGTCCTAACCTCTGTATAATGTGTGATAATGTCCTAACCTCCATGTGTAATGTATGATAATGTCCTAACCTCCATGTATAATGTGTGATAATGTCCTAGCCTCCATATACAGTTCCTTCGGAAAGATCCCTTGACTTTTTCCACATTTTGTTACGTTACAGCCTTATTATAAAATGGATGAAATAAAACTAAATCCTCATCAATCTACACACAATACCCCATAATGACAAAGCGAAAACAGGTTTAAAGAAAACATAAATACCTTATTTACATAAGTATTCAGACCCTTTGCAATGAGACTCGAAATTGAGCTAATGGGGAATCCTGTTTCCATTGGTCATCCTTGAGATGTTTCTACAACTTGATTGGAGTCCACCTGTGGTAAATTCAATTGATTGGACATGATTTGGAAAGTCACACACCTGTCTATATAAGGTCCCACAGTTGACAGAGCATGTCAGAGCAAATACCAAGCCATTAGGTCAAATCGATTTGTCCGTAGAGCTCAGAGACAGGATTGTGTCGAGGTACAGATCTGGGGAAGGGTACCAAAACATTTCTGCAGCATTGAAGGTCCCCAAGAACACAGTGGCCTTCATCTTAAATGGAAGAAGTTTGGAACCACCAAGACTCTTCCTAGAGCTGGCCGCCCGGCCAAACTGAGCAATCGGGGGAGAAGGGTCTTGGTCAGGGAGGTGACCAAGAACCCAATGGTCATTCTGACAGAGCTCCAGAGTTCCTCTGTGGAGATGGGAGAACCTTCCAGAAGGACAACCATCTCTGCAGCACTCCACCAATCAGGCCTTTATGGTAGAGTGGCCAGACAGAAGCCACTCCTCAGTAAAACGCACATTACAGCCGACTTGAAGTTTGCCAAAAGGCACCTAAAGACTCTCAGACCATGAGAAACAAGATTCTCTGGTCTGATGAAACAAAGATTGAACTCTTTGTCCTGAATGCCAAGCGTCACGTCTGGAGGAAACCTGGCACCATCCCTACGATGAAGCTTGGTGGTGGCAGCATCATGCTGTGGGGATGTTTTTCAGCGGCAGGGACTGGGAGACTAGTCAAGATCGAGGGAAAGATGAACGGAGTGAAGTACAGAGAGATCCTTGATGAAAACCTGCTCCAGAGCACTCAGCACCTCAGACTGGGGTGAAGGTTCACCTTCCAACAGGACAACGACCCTAAGCACACAGCCAATACTATGCAGGAGTGGCTTCGGGACAAGTCTCTGAATGTCCTTGAGTGGCCCGGACTTGAACCCGATCGAACATCTCTGGAGAGACCTGAAAATAGCTGTGCAGCGACGCTCCCCATCCAACCTGACAGAGCTTGAAAGGATCTGCAGAGAAGAATGGGAGAAACTCCCTAAATACAGGTGTGCCAAGCTTGTAGGGTCATACAGTGAGGGAAAAAAGTATTTGATCCCCTGCTGATTTTGTACGTTTGCCCACTGACAAAGACATGATCAGTCTATAATTTTAATGGTAGGTTTATTTGAACAGTGAGAGACAGAATAACAACAAAAAAATCCAGAAAAACAAAAATGTTATAAATTGATTGCATTTTAATGAGGGAAATAAGTATTTGACCCCTCTGCAAAACATGACTTAGTACTTGGTGGCAAAACCCTTGTTGGCAATCACAGAGGTCAGACGTTTCTTATAGTTGGCCACCAGGTTTGCACACATCTCAGGAGGGATTTTGTCCCACTCCTCTTTGCAGATCTTCTCCAAGTCATTAAGGTTTCGAGGCTGACGTTTGGCAACTCGAACCTTCAGCTCCCTCCACAGATTTTCTATGGGATTAAGGTCTGGAGACTGGCTAGGCCACTCCAGGACCTTAATGTGCTTCTTCTAGAGCCACTCCTTTACATTTACATTTTAGTCATTTAGCAGACGCTCTTATCCAGAGCGACTTACAGTTAGTGAGTGCATACATTATTTTTCATACTGGCCCCCCGTGGGAATCGAACCCACAACCCTGGCGTTGCAAACGCCATGCTCTACCAACTGAGCTACATCCCTGCCGGCCATTCCCTCCCCTACCCTGGACGACGCTGGGCCAATTGTGCGCCGCACCATGGGTCTCCCGGTCGCGGCCGGCAACGACAGAGCCTGGATACGAACCAGGATCTCTAGTGGCACAGCTAGCACTGCGATGCAGTGCCTTAGACCACTGTGCCACTCGGGAGGCCTTTGTTGCCTTGGCCGTGTGTTTTGGGTCATTGTCATGCTGGAATACCCATCCACGACCCATTTTCAATGCCCTGGCTGAGGGAAGGAGGTTCTCACCCAAGATTTGACGGTACATGGCCCCGTCCATCGTCCCTTTGATGCGGTGAAGTTGTCCTGTCCCCTTAGCAGAAAAACACCCCCAAAGCATAATGTTTCCACCTCCATGTTTGACGGTGGGGATGGTGTTCTTGGGGTCATAGGCAGCATTCCTCCTCCTCCAAACACGGCGAGTTGAGTTGATGCCAAAGAGCTCGATTTTGGTCTCATCTGACCACAACACTTTCACCCAGTTCTCCTCTGAATCATTCAGATGTTCATTGGCAAACTTCAGACGGCCCTGTATATGTGCTTTCTTGAGCAGAGGGACCTTGCGGGCGCTGCAGGATTTCAGTTCTTCACGGCGTAGTGTGTTACCAATTGTTTTCTTGGTGACTATGGTCCCAGCTGCCTTGAGATCATTGACAAGATCCTCCCGTGTAGTTCTGGGCTGATTCCTCACCGTTCTCATGATCATTGCAACTCCACGAGGTGAGATCTTCCATGGAGCCCCAGGCCGAGGGAGATTGACAGTTCTTTTGTATTTCTTCCATTTGCGAATAATCGCACCAACTGTTGTCACCTTCTCACCAAGCTGCTTGGCGATGGTCTTGTAGCCCATTCCAGCCTTGTGTAGGTCCCTGACATCCTTGGAGAGGTCTTTGGTCTTGGCCATGGTGGAGAGTTTGGAATCTGATTGATTGATTGCTTCTGTGGACAGGTGTCTTTTATACAGTTAACAAGCTGAGATTAGGAGTGTGCTCCTAATCTCAACTCGTTACGTGTATAAAAGACACATGGGAGCCAGAAATCTTTCTGATTGAGAGGGGGTCAAATACTTATTTCCCTCATCAAAATGCAAGTCAATTTATATCATTTTTGACATGCGTTTTTCTGGATTTTGTTGTTGTTATTCTGTCTCTCACTGTTCAAATAAACCTACCATTAAAATTATAGACTGATCATGTCTTTGTCAGTGGGCAAACGTACAAAATCAGCAAGGGATCAAATACTTTTTTCCCTCACTGTACCTAAGAAGACTCAACAAAGTACTGAGTAAAGGGTCTGAATACTTATGTAAATGGGATATTTCCGTTTTTTTATTTTTCATACATTTGCAAGAATTTCATAAAAATCTGTTTTTGCTTTGTTATTATGGGGTATTGTGTGTAGATTGATGAGGCGGAAAAAAACAATTTAATCCATTTTAGAATAAGGCTGTAACGTAACAAAATGTGGAAAAAGTCAAGGGGTCTGAATACTTTCCGAAGGCACTGTATAATGTATGATAATGTCCTAACCTCCATGTATAATGTATGATAATGTCCCCACCTCCATGTATAATGTATGATAAAGCATTGTGGCGGGATCTATTCCCAGGCATCCACTCCAAGCCTAGCCAAGCACAGCTTTGTTCCCTGTGTGTATCCAAGCCAAGCACAGCTTTGTTCCCTGTGTGTATCCAAGCCAAGCACAGCTTTGTTCCCTGTGTGTATCCAAGCCAAGCACAGCTTTGTTCCCTGTGTGTATCCAAGCCAAGCACAGCTTTGTTCCCTGTGTGTATCCAAGCCAAGCACAGCTTTGTTCCCTGTGTGTATCCAAGCCAAGCACAGCTTTGTTCCCTGTGTGTATCCAAGCCAAGCACAGCTTTGTTCCCTGTGTGTATCCAAGCCAAGCACAGCTTTGTTCCCTGTGTGTATCCAAGCCAAGCACAGCTTTGTTCCCTGTGTGTTTCCAAGCCAAGCACAGCTTTGTTCCCTGTGTGTTTCCAAGCCAAGCACAGCTTTGTTCCCTGTGTATATCCAAGCCAAGCACAGCTTTGTTCCCTGTGTGTTTCCAAGCCAAGCACAGCTTTGTTCCCTGTGTATATCCAAGCCAAGCACAGCTTTGTTCCCTGTGTATATCCAAGCCAAGCACACAGACTCACAATCTCTGTCTTTGTTCACGTGTTTCAGGACCGTGTGTGTGCGTGCCTGTGTGTAGACATTGTGTGTGTGTGTGTGATGCGCAGGTGTGTGTATCCATATCATGACATTGTGTGTGTGTCTGTGTGTGTGTGTGTGTGTGTGTTTCTGTGTGTCTCTGTGTCTCTGTGTCTGTGTGTCTCTCTGTGTGTCTGTGTGTCTCTCTGTGATTGTGTGTCTGTGTGTGTGTGTGTGTGTGTCTGTGTGTGTGTGTGTGTGTGTATCTCTGTGTGTCTCTCTGTGATTGTGTGTCTCTGTGTGTGTGTGTGTGTGTGTGTGTGTGTATCTCTCTTCAGGACTGTGGCTCTCTGCTGTCTGAAGGGGACAACCAGGGCTGTTACCCTCTGGACGGCCATGTCCTCTGCAAGAGCTGTAACGCCAGCCGTATCCAGGCCCTGACCGCCAAGTCTACCACCGACCTCTGAACCCCAGATACCCTGCTTCTCTGCTAGCTGCTCCCCCAGCCCTGCCTTCTGGCTGTCTGGCTGCCCTTCAGACCCCCACATACCCTGCTACTCTGCTAGCTCTTCAGCCCAACACACACACACACACATACAGAGACATGCATACATTCAGATACACACACACACACATACAGAGACATGCACACATTCAGATACACACGTACACACATACAGAGACATGCACACATTCAGATACACACACACACACACATACAGAGACATACACACATTCAGATACACACATACACACACATACAGAGACATGCACACATACAGAGACATACACACATTCAGATACACACACACACATTCAGAGACATGCACACATTCAGATACACACACACACACACACATACAGAGACATACACACATTCAGATACACACACACATTCAGATACACACACACACACACATATATACACACACACACTAAGCCAGCATATGTCTTGCACCTATGAACATAATGAAATATATGAATATTATTAAATTGCTAATAGGGACAAACAACGATGTGATGTCCCTGAAATGTTGACAGTCTCGGTACAATCAGCACTGAAGAGGTGGCCTGATGTCTTGATGTAATAACCTTATAACTGTATTATCATTATTCATGTATAATCTCTAAATTTACATTTTTTTTTATTGTAGTCATTTAGCAGACATTGTTATTCAGAGAGACTTACAGTCCAAATAACCTATATTCCATGGCTTCAGCCTTGCGCCTTGTAGTTGATGGAGTCTAATAATAAGTCATTTGAGCAGACGCTTTTATCCAGTGCGACTTACAGGAGCAATTAGGGTTAAGTGCCTTGCTCAGGGGCACATCGACAGATTTTTCACCTAGTCGGCTCGGGGATTAGAACCAGCGACCTTTCGGTCACTGGCACAACGCTCTTAACCACTAAGCTACCTGTCTAGCTAGACTGGCAGTCAGTCTGTCTTGGCATGTCATGTTGTCACCTATAGTAGGCCTATGTCAAGATGACCAAGTCATCCATTCCAATATGCCAGAGCAGATTTGGTCGTGACGACTGTTCTAGTCCTCCTTGTACGCGTCACAAATGGTACCCTGTTCCCTATAGAGGCTATAAAGGGCTGATAGTGCTCTGATACAAAGTAGTGCACTGGGTAAGGAATAGGGTGCCATTTGGGACTGACTGCTAGTCTCTGGCCTATTTCACCACAGCATTTAAACCTAGAGTTGATGTCCGCGCCCCAGCGGAAATCAAATGAACTAAATAAAATAAAAAATCCCCCATAGAAATCTGTCAGTTTAAGCTAGAGATATCTGTTGTTTTGCATTGGATGCGTCTCAATCCACCAATGTCGACCCCTTCTGCATCTGTGGTGAAAGGTGGCAGAGCTACAGCGGTGTCTGTCAGACCAGGAGACGTCTGTAGCGTCCGAACGGTTTGGCGAACAAATGAATATGACCCTTTATGGAAAGATGAGACTCTCGCGAACACGATGGTGTTTTCCGATTTGCTCTACGACCTCCACAATCGTCACGGGGCTCGTCTGAAGTCCGTTTTGCTGATATGCCAACTTCTGTCTGTAGCATCCAAACAGTGTGTTTTTTCATGTATGAATCTGTTATTCAATGCGTTTTTTATGGGCTAATAGCAGTAGGTACAAATTCAATGTTTCATCAAATAATTGTTAAATATGATTTTTGTATATTTACAGGGGTCCAACAATTAAAACTCAAATAGCTCAATGATCCTTGGTGTGATCGTCTAAAAAACAATTCCATATGTAGTAGAAACCCAAACCCCGGAGCCTTAGGGGGTTAATTAAAGAGACCCACCACAAGGAGAAGCATTGACGTCGAAATTGGACGTCTATCCATGTCCTGAGGAGGTTGGGAAATGCCTTGAAAACCGGCGACTAGGGGGCAACAGTGAGCGATATTACCATCCAGTAGGCTTGGGTTTTGCTAGGGCGTTGTGGAAGGGGGTGGTGGAGAGGTGTAATCCAAATCCGCCAATGTTTTGTTTTTGTTTTTTTTGGGGGGGGGGATTTAACCCTATCCCAAACCTTAACCCAATACCTTAACCATTCGGAATGAGTGACTAAACTTACCCTTAACTTTGACATTTGACGTTTGGAACAACTCTGAAATTTGAGGTTTGGAGAATGTGGATGAACGTCTAATTCTGCAGTGAGAATGTGAGAGCTTGTTGGGAGAAGAGACTGACTGACTGACTGACTGTCTGACGGCCTGCCTGACTGACTGACTGACTGACTGACTGACTGTCTGACTGACTGACTGACTGACTGTCTGACTGACTGACTGACTGACTGACTGACTGACTGACTGTCTGACTGACTGACTGACTGACTGACTGACTGACTGACGGCCTGCCTGACTGACTGACTGACTGACTGTCTGACTGACTGTCTGACTGACTGACTGACTGACTGACTGACTGACTGACGGCCTGCCTGACTGACTGACTGACTGACTGTCTGACTGACTGTCTGACGGCCTGCCTGACTGACTGACTGACTGACTGACTGACTGACTGTCTGACTGACTGACTGACTGACTGTCTGACTGACTGACTGACTGACTGACTGACTGACTGACTGTCTGACTGACTGACTGACTGACTGACTGACTGACGGCCTGCCTGACTGACTGACTGACTGACTGACTGTCTGACTGACTGACTGACTGACTGTCTGACGGCCTGCCTGACTGACTGACTGACTGACTGACTGACTGACGGCCTGCCTGACTGACTGACTGACTGACTGACTGACTGACTGACTGTCTGACTGCCTGACTGACGGCCTGACTGACTGACTGTCTGACGGCCTGACTGACTGACTGTCTGACGGCCTGACTAACTGTCTGCCTGACTGACTGACTGACTGACTGACTGACTGTCTGACGGCCTGACTGACGGCCTGACGGCCTGACTGACTGACTGTCTGACGGCCTGACTGACTGACTGTCTGACTGACTGACTGACTGACTGACTGTCTGACTGACTGACTGACTGACTGACTGACTGACTGACTGTCTGACTGACTGACTGACTGACTGACTGACTGTCTGACTGTCTGACGGCCTGCCTGACTGACTGTCTGACTGACTGACTGACTGACTGACTGACTGACTGACTGACTGTCTGACTGTCTGACTGACTGACTGACTGACTGACTGACTGTCTGACGGCCTGCCTGACTGACTGTCTGACGGCCTGCCTGACTGACTGACTGACTGACTGACTGACTGACTGACTGTCTGACTGACTGACTGACTGACTGACTGTCTGACTGACTGACTGACTGACTGACTGACTGTCTGACTGACTGACTGACTGACTGACTGACTGACTGACGGCCTGCCTGACTGACTGACTGACTGACTGTCTGACTGACTGTCTGACTGACTGACTGACTGACTGTCTGACGGCCTGCCTGACTGACTGACTGACTGACTGACTGACTGACTGACGGCCTGCCTGACTGACTGACTGACTGACTGACTGACTGACTGACTGTCTGACTGCCTGACTGACGGCCTGACTGACTGACTGTCTGACGGCCTGACTGACTGACTGTCTGACGGCCTGACTAACTGTCTGCCTGACTGACTGACTGACTGACTGACTGACTGTCTGACGGCCTGACTGACGGCCTGACGGCCTGACTGACTGACTGTCTGACGGCCTGACTGACTGACTGTCTGACTGACTGACTGACTGACTGACTGTCTGACGGCCTGACTGACTGACTGTCTGACGGCCTGACGGCCTGACTGACTGACTGTCTGACGGCCTGACTGACTGACTGTCTGACTGACTGACTGACTGACTGACTGTCTGACGGCCTGACTGACTGACTGTCTGACTGCCTGACTGACTGACTGACTGACTGACTGTTCAGTAGTGACAAACCTGTTCTATATAGCCTGACTGACAGTCTGTTTGTGCTATCATACCAGCTAATTGTCACTCATTGTCGTGCCAAATAAGGACAGCAGTGGAGTAGGAAATAACACAAACAGATCTGGGGCCAGGCTATCTTCAGTGGGATTTCAATTGACACGCTTTCATCATAGACAGAGAGCCAGCCTCACATAAATTAGCTTTCTAATTAGCAGAATTAGTATAGAAACTTTTTAAAATGCACATTTCTTTTTGGGGATGAGTCGATATAAGAAAATGTATCTCACAGATTGACTTGGTATATTTACAGTGCCTTCAGAAAGTGTTCACACCCCTTTACTTTTTCCAAATTGTGTTGTGGATCAGCCTACATTTAAAATTGAAGTGGAATGATGTTTTTTTTTTAAATATTGACAAATTAATAAACAATGAAAAGCTGAAATGTCTTGAGTCAATAATTATTCAACCCCTTTGTTATGGCAAGCCTAAATAAGTTCAGGACAAAATATGTGCTTAACAAGTCACATAATAAGTTGCATGAACTCTCTCTGTGTGCAATAATAGTGTTTACCATGATTTTTGAATGACTACCTCATCTCTGTACCCCACACATACAATTATCTGTAAGGCATAGCCGCAGGAAGTAGTTGCAGGAGTATGAAAGGACCAGTGCACTACTTTTGTGAAAAACATTAAAAAACATATATAAAATATATATATATATATACAGTACCAGTCAAAAGTTTGGACACACCTACTCATTCAAGGGTCTTTCTTTATTTTTACTATTTTTTACATTGTAGAATAATAGTGAAGACATGAAAACTATGAAATAACACATATGGAATCATGTAGTAAGCAAAAAAGTGTTAAACAAATCAAAATATATTTTATATTTGAGATTCTTCAAAGTAGCCACCCTTTGCCTTGATGACAGCTTTGCACACTCTTGGCATTCTCTCAACCAGCTTCATGAGGAATGCTTTTCCAACAGTCATGAAGGAAGTCCCACATATGCTGAGCACTTGTTGGCTGCTTTTCCTTCACTCTGCGGTCCAACTCATCCCAAACCATCTCAATTGGGTTGAGGTCGAGTGATTGTGGAGGCCAGGTCATCTGATGCAGCACTCCATCATTCCCCTTCTTGGTAAAATAGCCCTTACACAGCCTGGAGGTGTGTTGGGTCATTGTCCTGTTGAAAAACAAATTATTGTCCCACTAAGCCCAAACCAGATGGGATGGCGTATCGCTGCAGAATGCTGTGGTAGCCATGCTGGTTAAGTGTGCCTTGAATTCTAAATAAATCAGAGACAGTGTCACCAGCAAAGCACCCCCACACCATCACACCTTCTCCTCCATGCTTTACGGTGGGAACCACACATGTGGAGATCATCCGTTCACCTACTCTGCGTCTCACAAAGACACGGCTGTTTGAACCAGAAATCTCAAATTTGGACTCATCAGACCAAAGGACAGATTTCCACCGGTCTAATGTCCATTGCTCGTGTTTCTTGGCCCAGGCAAGTCTCTTCTTCTTATTGGTGTCCTTTAGTAGTGGTTTCTTTGCAGCAAATATGACCATGAAGGCCTGATTCACGCAGTCTCCTCTGAACAGTTGATGTTGAGATGTGTCTGTTACTTGAACTCTGTGAAGCATTTATTTGGGCTGCAATCTGAGGTGCAGTTAACTCTAATGAACTTATCCTCTGCAGCAGAGGTAACTCTGGGTCTTCCATTCCTGTAGCGGTCCTCATGAGAGCCAGTTTCATCATAGCGCTTGATGGTTTCTGCGACTGCAGAATGTTCCGGATTGACTGACCTTCATGTCTTAAAGTAATGATGGACTGTCGTTTCGCTTTGCTTATTTGAGCTGTTCTTGCCATAATATGGACTTGGTCTTTTACCAAATAGGGCTATCTTCTGTATACCACCCATACCTTGTCATAACACAACTTATTGGCTCAAACACATTAAGAAGGAAAGAATTTCCACAAATTAACTTTTCACAAGGCACACCTGTTAATTGAAATGCATTCCAGGTGACTACCTCATGAATGTGGATGAACGTCTAATTCTGCAGTGAGAATGTGAGAGCTTGTTGGGAGAAGAGACTGACTGTCTGACGGCCTGCCTGACTGCCTGACTGACTGACTGACTGACTGACTGACTGACTGACTGACTGACTGACTGACTGACTGACTGGCTGTCTGACTGACTGACTGACTGACTGACTGACTGACTGGCTGTCTGACTGACTGACTGACTGTCTGACTGACTGACTGACTGACTGACTGACTGACTGACTGACTGACTGACTGACTGACTGGCTGACTGTCTGACGGCCTGCCTGACTGACTGACTGCCTGTCTGACTGTCTGACTGACTGACTGACTGACTGACTGACTGTCTGACGGCCTGACTGACTGACTGTCTGACGGCCTGCCTGCCTGACAGCCTGCCTGACTGTCTGACTGACTGACTGTCTGACTGACTGTCTGACTGACTGTCTGACTGACTGTCTGACTGACTGACTGACTGACTGACTGACTGTCTGACGGCCTGCCTGCCTGACGGCCTGCCTGACTGTCTGACTGACTGACTGTCTGACTGACTGTCTGACTGACTGTCTGACTGACTGACTGTCTGACTGACTGTCTGACTGACTGACTGACTGACTGACTGACTGACTGACTGACTGACTGTCTGACTGACTGACTGACTGTCTGACGGCCTGCCTGACGGCCTGCCTGACTGTCTGACTGACTGACTGTCTGACTGACTGTCTGACTGACTGTCTGACTGACTGTCTGACTGACTGTCTGACTGACTGACTGACTGACTGACTGACTGACTGACTGACTGACTGTCTGACTGACTGACTGACTGTCTGACGGCCTGACTGACTGACTGACTGACTGACTGACTGACTGACTGACTGACTGACTGACTGACTGACTGACTGACTGACTGTTCAGTAGTTACAAACCTGTTCTATATAGCCTGACTGACAGTCTGTTTGTGCTATCATACCAGCTAATTGTCACTCATTGTCGTGCCAAATAAGGACAGCAGTGGAGTAGGAAATAACACAAACAGATCTGGGGCCAGGCTATCTTCAGTGGGATTTCAATTGACACGCTTTCATCATAGACAGAGAGCCAGCCTCACATAAATTAGCTTTCTAATTAGCAGAATTAGTATAGAAACTTTTTAAAATGCACATTTCTTTTTGGGGATGAGTCGATATAAGAAAATGTATCTCACAGATTGACTTGGTATATTTACAGTGCCTTCAGAAAGTGTTCACACCCCTTGACTTTTTCCAAATTGTGTTGTGGATCAGCCTACATTTAAAATTGAAGTGGAATGATGTTTGTTTTTTAAATATTGACAAATTAATAAACAATGAAAAGCTGAAATGTCTTGAGTCAATAATTATTCAACCCCTTTGTTATGGCAAGCCTAAATAAGTTCAGGACAAAATATGTGCTTAACAAGTCACATAATAAGTTGCATGAACTCTCTCTGTGTGCAATAATAGTGTTTACCATGATTTTTGAATGACTACCTCATCTCTGTACCCCACACATACAATTATCTGTAAGGCATAGCCGCAGGAAGTAGTTACAGGACTATGAAAGGACCAGTGCACTACTTTTGTGAAAAACATTAAAAAACATATATAAAATATATATATATATACAGTACCAGTCAAAAGTTTGGACACACCTACTCATTCAAGGGTCTTTCTTTATTTTTACTATTTTTTACATTGTAGAATAATAGTGAAGACATCAAAACTATGAAATAACACATATGGAATCATGTAGTAAGCAAAAAAGTGTTAAACAAATCAAAATATATTTTATATTTGAGATTCTTCAAAGTAGCCACCCTTTGCCTTGATGACAGCTTTGCACACTCTTGGCATTCTCTCAACCAGCTTCATGAGGAATGCTTTTCCAACAGTCTTGAAGGAAGTCCCACATATGCTGAGCACTTGTTGGCTGCTTTTCCTTCACTCTGCGGTCCAACTCATCCCAAACCATCTCAATTGGGTTGAGGTCGGGTGATTGTGGAGGCCAGGTCATCTGATGCAGCACTCCATCATTCCCCTTCTTGGTAAAATAGCCCTTACACAGCCTGGAGGTGTGTTGGGTCATTGTCCTGTTGAAAAACAAATTATTGTCCCACTAAGCCCAAACCAGATGGGATGGCGTATCGCTGCAGAATGCTGTGGTAGCCATGCTGGTTAAGTGTGCCTTGAATTCTAAATAAATCAGAGACAGTGTCACCAGCAAAGCACCCCCACACCATCACACCTTCTCCTCCATGCTTTACGGTGGGAACCACACATGTGGAGATCATCCGTTCACCTACTCTGCGTCTCACAAAGACACGGCTGTTTGAACCAGAAATCTCAAATTTGGACTCATCAGACCAAAGGACAGATTTCCACCGGTCTAATGTCCATTGCTCGTGTTTCTTGGCCCAGGCAAGTCTCTTCTTCTTATTGGTGTCCTTTAGTAGTGGTTTCTTTGCAGCAATTTGACCATGAAGGCCTGATTCACGCAGTCTCCTCTGAACAGTTGATGTTGAGATGTGTCTGTTACTTGAACTCTGTGAAGCATTTATTTGGGCTGCAATCTGAGGTGCAGTTAACTCTAATGAACTTATTCTCTGCAGCAGAGGTAACTCTGGGTCTTCCATTCCTGTAGCGGTCCTCATGAGAGCCAGTTTCATCATAGCGCTTGATGGTTTCTGCGACTGCAGAATGTTCCGGATTGACTGACCTTCATGTCTTAAAGTAATGATGGACTGTCGTTTCGCTTTGCTTATTTGAGCTGTTCTTGCCATAATATGGACTTGGTCTTTTACCAAATAGGGCTATCTTCTGTATACCACCCATACCTTGTCACAACACAACTGATTGGCTCAAACGCATTAAGAAGGAAAGAATTTCCACAAATTAACTTTTCACAAGGCACACCTGTTAATTGAAATGCATTCCAGGTGACTACCTCATGAATGTGGATGAACGTCTAATTCTGCAGTGAGAATGTGAGAGCTTGTTGGGAGAAGAGACTGACTGACTGACGGCCTGCCTGCCTGCCTGACTGACTGACTGACTGACTGACTGACTGTCTGACTGTCTGACTGACTGACTGACTGACTGACTGACTGACTGACTGACTGACTGATGGCCTGCCTGACTGACTGACTGACTGATGGCCTGCCTGACTGACTGACTGACTGACTGACTGACTGACTGACTGACTGTCTGACCGTTCAGTAGTGACAAACCTGTTCTATATAGCGTGACTGACAGTCTGTTTGTGCTATCATACCAGCTAATTGTCACTCATTGTCGTGCCAAATAAGGACAGCAGTGGAGTAGGAAATAACACAAACAGATCTGGGACCAGGCTATCTTCAGTGGGATTTCAATTGACACGCTTTCATCATAGACAGAGAGCCAGCCTCACATAAATTAGCTTTCTAATTAGCAGAATTAGTATAGAAAATGCATTTTTTTTTTTTTTATCTTTATGAAGAGTCGATACAAACATTTTTTATCTCACAGATTTACTTGATATATTTACTGTACATATTTACATGTATGCACAGCACAGACACATTCAGTTAAGAGAAGCACACACTAATTGCCAATCTTGCACAATGCACTCTGGGGAGGCATTACTCTTGCTGCAGGGTTGGAGTGAATTCCATTTCAATTCCAGTCAACTCAGAAAGTAAAACAAATTCCAATTCAAGATTTTACTCACTGAAAATCATTGAAGAGAATGGTACATTTTATTGTAATTTCAGTATACTTCCTGAATTGACTGGAATTGACCCCGACCCTGGTTTACCCTATACAGAAAGTGGTCCAAGCCTCTCAACTCTAACAACTGGTTCCTAATCCGTGTCCTCTCAACTCTAACAGCTGGTTCCTAATCCATGTCCTCTCAACTCTAACAGCTGGTTCCTAATCCGTGTCCTCTCAACTCTAACAACTGGTTCCTAATCCGTGTCCTCTCAACTCTAACAGCTGGTTCCTAATCCATGTCCTCTCAACTCTAACAGCTGGTTCCTAATCCTTGTCCTCTCAAGGTAGTGGGTTCGATCCCCGGGACCACCCATACACAAAAAATGTATGCACGCATGACTGTAAGTCGCTTTGGATAAAAGCGTCTGCTAAATGGCATATTATTATTATTATTATTAACTCTAACAACTGGTTCCTAATCCGTGTCCTCTCAACTCTAACAGCTGGTTCCTAATCCGTGTCCTCTCAACTCTAACAACTGGTTCCTATTCCGTGTCCTCTCAACTATAACAACTGGTTCCTAATCCGTGTCCTCTCAACTCTAACAACTGGTTCCTAATCCGTGTCCTCTCAACTCTAACAACTGGTTCCTAATCCGTGTCCTCTCAACTCTAACAGCTGGTTCCTAATCCATGTCCTCTCAACTCTAACAGCTGGTTCCTAATCCGTGTCCTCTCAACTCTAACAACTGGTTCCTAATCCGTGTCCTCTCAACTCTAACAGCTGGTTCCTAATCCATGTCCTCTCAACTCTAACAGCTGGTTCCTAATCCGTGTCCTCTCAACTCTAACAACTGGTTCCTAATCCGTGTCCTCTCAACTCTAACAACTGGTTCCTAATCCGTGTCCTCTCAACTCTAACAACTGGTTCCTAATCCATGTCCTCTCAACTCTAACAGCTGGTTCCTAATCCATGTCCTCTCAACTCTAACAGCTGGTTCCTAATCCGTGTCCTCTCAACTCTAACAACTGGTTCCTAATCCGTGTCCTCTCAACTCTAACAGCTGGTTCCTAATCCATGTCCTCTCAACTCTAATAGCTGGTTCCTAATCCTTGTCCTCTCAAGGTAGTGGGTTCGATCCCCGGGACCACCCATACACAAAAAATGTATGCACGCATGACTGTAAGTCGCTTTGGATAAAAGCGTCTGCTAAATGGCATATTATTATTATTATTATTAACTCTAACAACTGGTTCCTAATCCGTGTCCTCTCAACTCTAACAGCTGGTTCCTAATCCGTGTCCTCTCAACTCTAACAACTGGTTCCTATTCCGTGTCCTCTCAACTCTAACAACTGGTTCCTAATCCGTGTCCTCTCAACTCTAACAACTGGTTCCTAATCCGTGTCCTCTCAACTCTAACAACTGGTTCCTAATCTGTGTCCTCTCAACTCTAACAGCTGGTTCCTAAACCGTTCATACTACATCATATATCATGAAGAGTAACTGTCCATTATGATTTAGCAGAATGCCCTGCCGGCCGTAGACATGACATGAGAGTTGAATCAAGTTTTCATCACATCCCTCCTCTATAAGGAGAGATGAATTGTTCTCACTGTTAATAAGAAACATTGTTTTATTTAGGTTGCTACTACTGAAGATGCGTCCAAATGGCACCCTATTCACTTTTAACCAGAGCTACATGGGCCCTGGTCAAAAGTAGTGCTCTATGAAGGGAACATGATGCTATTGGGGACAGATCCTGAGTATTTAATGTAGATCAGCAGCAACACGTCCTACAGTCAATATACAACACATCCTACAGTCAATATACAACACATCCTACAGTCAATATACAACACATCCTACAGTCAATATACAACACGTCCTACAGTCAATATACAACACATACTAAAGTCAATATACAACACATCCTACAGTCAATATACAACACATCCTACAGTCAATATACAACACATCCTACAGTCAATATACAACACATCCTACAGTCAATATACAACACGTCCTACAGTCAATATACAACACATACTAAAGTCAATATACAACACGTCCTACAGTCAATATACAACACATCCTACAGTCAATA
Source organism: Coregonus lavaretus (assembly GCF_964263955.1). NCBI lineage: Eukaryota > Metazoa > Chordata > Actinopteri > Salmoniformes > Salmonidae > Coregonus > Coregonus lavaretus. The sequence goes on from NW_028161849.1 coordinate 30,474, forward strand.
TACAACACATCCTACAGTCAATATACAACACATCCTACAGTCAATATACAACACATCCTACAGTCAATATACAACACATCCTACAGTCAATATACAACAGATCTATGGACAACACATCCTACAGTCAATATACAACAGATCTATGGACAACACATCCTATAGTCAATATACAACAGATCTATGGACAACACATCCTACAGTCAATATACAACACATCCTACAGTCAATATACAACACATCCTACAGTCAATATACAACACATCCTACAGTCAATATACAACAGATCTATGGACAACACATCCTACAGTCAATATACAACAGATCTATGGACAACACATCCTACAGTCAATATACAACACATCCTACAGTCAATATACAACACGTCCTACAGTCAATATACAACACATCCTACAGTCAATATACAACACGTCCTACAGTCAATATACAACACATCCTACAGTCAATATACAACAGATCTATAGACAACACATCCTACAGTCAATATACAACACATCCTACAGTCAATATACAACACATCCTACAGTCAATATACAACACGTCCTACAGTCAATATACAACACGTCCTACAGTCAATATACAACACGTCCTACAGTCAATATACAACACATCCTACAGTCAATATACAACACATCCTACAGTCAATATACAACACATCCTACAGTCAATATACAACACATCCTACAGTCAATATACAACACATCCTACAGTCAATATACAACAGATCTATGGACAACACATCCTACAGTCAATATACAACACGTCCTACAGTCAATATACAACACATCCTACAGTCAATATACAACACGTCCTACAGTCAATATACAACACGTCCTACAGTCAATATACAACACTTCCTACAGTCAATATACAACACATCCTACAGTCAATATACAACACGTCCTACAGTCAATATACAACACGTCCTACAGTCAATATACAACACATCCTACAGTCAATATACAACACGTCCTACAGTCAATATACAACACGTCCTACAGTCAATATACAACACATCCTACAGTCAATATACAACACATCCTACAGTCAATATACAACACATCCTACAGTCAATATACAACACATCCTATAGTCAATATACAACACGTCCTACAGTCAATATACAACAGATCTATGGACAACACACATCCTATAGTCAATATACAACAGATCTATGGACAACACATCCTATAGTCAATATTCAACAGATCTATGGACAACACATCCTACAGTCAATATACAACACATCCTACAGTCAATATACAACACATCCTACAGTCAATATACAACACATCCTACAGTCAATATACAACAGATCTATGGACAACACATCCTACAGTCAATATACAACACGTCCTACAGTCAATATACAACACATCCTACAGTCAATATACAACACATCCTACAGTCAATATACAACACATCCTACAGTCAATATACAACAGATCTATGGACAACACATCCTACAGTCAATATACAACAGATCTATGGACAACACATCCTACAGTCAATATACAACAGATCTATGGACAACACATCCTATAGTCAATATACAACAGATCTATGGACAACACATCCTACATTCAATATACAACAGTTCTATGGACAACACATCCTATAGTCAATATACAACACATCCTACAGTCAATATACAACACATCCTACAGTCAATATACAACACATCCTATAGTCAATATACAACAGATCTATGGACAACACATCCTACAGTCAATATACAACACATCCTACAGTCAATATACAACATGTCCTACAGTCAATATACAACACGTCCTACAGTCAATATACAACACGTCCTACAGTCAATATACAACACGTCCTACAGTCAATATACAACACATCCTACAGTCAACATACAACACATCCTACAGTCAATATACAACACATCCTACAGTCAATATACAACACATCCTACAGTCAATATACAACACATCCTACAGTCAATATACAACACATCCTACAGTCAATATACAACACATCCTACAGTCAATATACAACAGATCTATGGACAACACATCCTACAGTCAATATACAACAGATCTATGGACAGCACATCCTATAGTCAATATACAACAGATCTATGGACAACACATCCTATAGTCAATATACAACAGATCTATGGACAACACATCCTACAGTCAATATACAACAGATCTATGGACAACACATCCTACAGTCAATATACAACAGATCTATGGACAACACATCCTATATAGGCATCTGTTCTATAGGCATCTGTTCTATAAGCATCTGTTCTATAAGCATCTGTTCTATATGCATCTGTTCTGTAGGCATCTGTTCTATAAGCATCTGTTCTATAGGCATCTGTTCTATAAGCATCTGTTCTATAAGCATCTGTTCTATAAGCATCTGTTCTATAAGCATCTCTTCTATTGACATCTGTTCTATAAGCATCTGTTCTATAAGCATCTGTTCTATAGGCATCTGTTCTATAAACATATGTTCTATAAGCATCTGTTCTATAAGCATCTCTTCTATAAGCATCTGTTCTATAAGCATCTGTTCTATAAGCATATGTTCTATAAGCATCTGTTCTATAAGCATCTGTTCTATAGGCATCTGTTCTATAGGCATCTGTTCTATAGGCATCTGTTCTATAGGCATCTGTTCTATAAGCATCTGTTCTATAAGCATCTGTTCTATAAGCATCTGTTCTATAGGCATCTGTTCTATAAGCATCTGTTCTATAAGCATCTGTTCTATAAGCATCTGTTCTATAAGTATCTGTTCTATAGGCATCTGTTCTATAGGCATCTGTTCTATAAGCATCTGTTCTATAAGCATCTGTTCTATAGGCATCTGTTCTGTAGGCATCTGTTCTATAGGCATCTGTTCTATAAGCATCTGTTCTATAAGCATCTGTTCTATAAGCATCTGTTCTATAGGCATCTGTTCTATAAGCATCTGTTCTATAAGCATCTGTTCTATAAGCATCTGTTCTATAAGCATCTGTTCTATAGGCATCTGTTCTATAAGCATCTGTTCTATAAGCATCTGTTCTATAAGCATCTGTTCTATAAGTATCTGTTCTATAGGCATCTGTTCTGTAGGCATCTGTTCTATAGGCATCTGTTCTATAAGCATCTGTTCTATAAGCATCTGTTCTATAAGCATCTGTTCTATAGGCATCTGTTCTATAAGCTTCTGTTCTATAGGCATCTGTTCTATAAGCTTCTGTTCTATAGGCATCTGTTCTATAAGCATCTGTTCTATAAGCATCTGTTCTATAGGCATCTGTTCTATAAGCTTCTGTTCTATAGGCATCTGTTCTATAAGCATCTGTTCTATAAGCATCTGTTCTATAGGCATCTGTTCTATAAGCATCTGTTCTATAAGCATCTGTTCTATAAGCATATGTTCTATAAGCATCTGTTCTATAAGCATCTGTTCTATAAGCATCTGTTCTATAAGCATCTGTTCTATAGGCATCTGTTCTATAAGCATCTGTTCTATAAGCATCTGTTCTATAGGCATCTGTTCTATAAGCATATGTTCTATAGGCATCTGTTCTATAAGCATCTGTTCTATAGGCATCTGTTCTATAAGCATCTGTTCTATAGGCATCTGTTCTATAAGCATCTGTTCTATAAGCATCTGTTCTATAAGCATATGTTCTATAGGCATCTGTTCTATAAGCATCTGTTCTATAAGCATCTGTTCTATGAGTACATATTACATTTTACATTTTAGTCATTTAGCAGACGCTCTTATCCAGGGCGACTTACAGTTAGTGAGTGCATACATTTTTTTTAAAATACTGGAATCGAACCCACAACCCTGGCATTGCAAATGCCATGCTCTACCAACTGAGCTACATCCCTGCCGGCTATTCCCTACCCTACCCTGGACGACGCTGGGCCCATTCTGCGCCGCCCCATGGGTCTCCCGGTCGCGGCCAAGGCATCTGTTCTATAAGCATCTGTTCTCTAAGCATATGTTCTATAAGTAGGCATCTGTTCTATAAGCTTCTGTTCTATAAGTAGGCATCTGTTCTATAAGTAGGCATCTGTTCTATAAGTAGGCATCTGTTCTATACGCATCTGTTCTCTAAGCATATGTTCTATAAGTAGGCATCTGTTCTATAACATCTGTTCTATTGGCATCTGTTCTATAGACATCTGTTCTATAAGCATCTGTTATATAAGCATCTGTTCTATAGACATCTGTTCTATAAGCATCTGTTATATAAGCATCTGTTCTATAAGCATCTGTTATATAAGCATCTGTTATATAAGCATCTGTTCTATAAGCATCTGTTCTATAAGCATCTGTTCTATAAGCATCTGTTCTATAGGCATCTGTTCTATAACATCTGTTCTATAGGCATCTGTTCTATAGACATCTGTTCTATAAGCATCTGTTATATAAGCATCTGTTCTATAGGCATCTGTTCTATAAGCATCTGTTCTATAGGCATCTGTTCTATAAGCATCTGTTCTATAAGCATCTGTTCTATAGGCATCTGTTCTATAGACATCTGTTCTATAAGCATCTGTTATATAAGCATCTGTTCTATAGGCATCTGTTCTATAAGCATCTGTTCTATAGGCATCTGTTCTATAAGCATCTGTTCTATAAGCATCTGTTCTATAGGCATCTGTTCTATAAGCATCTGTTCTATAGGCATCTGTTCTATAAGCATCTGTTCTATAAGCATCTGTTCTATAAGCATCTGTTCTATAGGCATCTGTTCTTTAAGCATCTGTTCTATAAGCATCTGTTCTATAAGCATCTGTTCTATAAGCATCTGTTCTATAGGCATCTGTTCTGTAAGCATCTGTTCTATAAGCATCTGTTCTATAAGCATCTGTTCTATAGGCATCTGTTCTATAAGCATCTGTTATATAAGCATCTGTTCTATAGGCATCTGATCTATAGGCATCTGTTCTATAAGCATCTGTTCTATAGGCATCTGTTCTATAAGCATATGTTCTATAAGCATCTGTTCTATAAGCATCTGTTCTATAGGCATCTGTTCTTTAAGCATCTGTTCTATAAGCATCTGTTCTATAAGCATCTGTTCTATAAGCATCTCTTCTATTGGCATCTGTTCTATAAGCTTCTGTTCTATAAGCATCTGTTCTATAAGCATCTCTTCTATTGGCATATGTTCTATAAGCATCTGTTCTATAAGCATCTGTTCTATAAGCATCTGTTCTATAGGTATCTGTTTTATAGGTATCTGTTCTATAGGCATCTGTTCTATAAGCATCTGTTCTGTTCTATAAGCATCTGTTCTATAAGCATCTGTTCTATAAGCATCTGTTCTATAGGCATCTGTTCTATAAGCATCTCTTCTATAAGCATCTGTTCTATAAGCATCTGTTCTATAAGCATCTGTTCTATAGGCATCTGTTCTATAAGCATCTGTTCTATAAACATCTGTTCTATAAGCATCTGTTCTATAAGCATCTGTTCTATAGGCATCTGTTCTATAAGCATCTGTTCTATAGGCATATGTTCTATTAGCATCTGTTCTATAAGCATCTGTTCTATAAGCATCTGTTCTATAAGCATATCTTCTATTGGCATCTGTTCTATAAGCATCTGTTCTATAAGCATCTGTTCTGTTCTATAAGCATCTGTTTTATAAGCATCTCTTCTATAAACATCTGTTCTATAAGCATCTTTTCTATAAGCATCTGTTCTATAAGCATCTGTTCTATAAGCATCTGTTCTATAAGCATCTCTTCTATTGGCATATGTTCTATAAGCATCTGTTCTGTTCTATAAGCATCTGTTTTATAAGCATCTCTTCTATAAGCATCTGTTCTATAAGCATCTGTTCTATAAGCATCTCTTCTATTGGCATATGTTCTATAAGCATCTGTTCTATAAGCATCTGTTCTATAAGCATCTCTTCTATTGGCATATGTTCTATAAGCATCTGTTCTGTTCTATAAGCATCTGTTTTATAAGCATCTCTTCTATAAGCTTCTGTTCTATAAGCATCTGTTCTATAAGCATCTCTTCTATTGGCATATGTTCTATAAGCATCTGTTCTGTTCTATAAGCATCTGTTTTATAAGCATCTCTTCTATAAGCATCTGTTCTATAAGCATCTGTTCTATAGGCATCTGTTCTATAAGCATCTGTTCTATAGGCATCTGTTCTATTGGCATCTGTTCTATAAGCATCTGTTCTATAAGCATCTGTTCTGTTCTATAAGCATCTGTTTTATAAGCATCTCTTCTATAAGCATCTGTTCTATAAGCATCTGATCTATAGGCATCTGTTCTATAAGCATCTGTTCTATAGGCATCTGTTCTATTGGCATCTGTTCTATTGGCATCTGTTCTATAAGCATCTGTTCTATAAGCATCTGTTCTATAAGCATCTGTTCTATAAGCATCTGTTCTATAAGCATCTGTTCTATAAGCATCTGTTCTATAGGCATCTGTTCTATAAGCATCTGTTCTATAAGCATCTGTTCTATAGGCATCTGTTCTATAAGCATCTGTTCTATAAGCATCTGTTCTATAAGCATCTGTTCTATAGGCATCTGTTCTATAAGCATCTGTTCTATAAGCATCTGTTCTATATGCATCTGTTCTATAAGCATCTGTTCTATAAGCATCTGTTCTATAAGTAGGCATCTGTTCTATAAGCATCTGTTCTCTAAGCATATGTTCTATAAGTAGGCATCTGTTTTATAAGCATCTGTTCTATAACATCTGTTCTATAGGCATCTGTTCTATAGGCATCTTTTATATAAGCATCTGTTCTATAAGCATCTGTTCTATAAGCATCTGTTCTATAAGCATCTGTTCTGTAAGAATCTGTTCTATAAGCATATGTTCTATAAGCATCTGTTCTATAGGCATCTGTTCTATAGGCATCTGTTCTATAAGCATCTGTTCTATAAGCTTCTGTTCTATAAGCATCTGTCCTATAAGCATCTCTTCTATTGGCATCTGTTCTATAAGCATCTGTTCTATAAGCATCTGTTCTATAAGCATCTGTTCTGTTCTATAAGCATCTGTTTTATAAGCATCTCTTCTATAAGCATCTGTTCTATAAGCATCTGTTCTATAAGCATCTCTTCTATTGGCATATGTTCTATAAGCATCTGTTCTATAAGCATCTGTTCTATAAGCATCTCTTCTATTGGCATATGTTCTATAAGCATCTGTTCTGTTCTATAAGCATCTGTTTTATAAGCATCTCTTCTATAAGCTTCTGTTCTATAAGCATCTGTTCTATAAGCATCTCTTCTATTGGCATATGTTCTATAAGCATCTGTTCTGTTCTATAAGCATCTGTTTTATAAGCATCTCTTCTATAAGCATCTGTTCTATAAGCATCTGTTCTATAGGCATCTGTTCTATAAGCATCTGTTCTATAGGCATCTGTTCTATTGGCATCTGTTCTATAAGCATCTGTTCTATAAGCATCTGTTCTGTTCTATAAGCATCTGTTTTATAAGCATCTCTTCTATAAGCATCTGTTCTATAAGCATCTGATCTATAGGCATCTGTTCTATAAGCATCTGTTCTATAGGCATCTGTTCTATTGGCATCTGTTCTATTGGCATCTGTTCTATATGCATCTGTTCTATAAGCATCTGTTCTATAGGCATCTGTTCTATAGGCATCTGTTCTATAAGCATCTGTTCTATAAGCATCTGTTCTATAAGCATCTGTTCTATAAGCATCTGTTCTATAGGCATCTGTTCTATAAGCATCTGTTCTATAAGCATCTGTTCTATAGGCATCTGTTCTATAAGCATCTGTTCTATAAGCATCTGTTCTATAAGCATCTGTTCTATAGGCATCTGTTCTATAAGCATCTGTTCTATAAGCATCTGTTCTATATGCATCTGTTCTATAAGCATCTGTTCTATAAGCATCTGTTCTATAAGTAGGCATCTGTTCTATAAGCATCTGTTCTCTAAGCATATGTTCTATAAGTAGTCATCTGTTTTATAAGCATCTGTTCTATAACATCTGTTCTATAGACATCTGTTCTATAGGCATCTGTTCTATAGGCATCTTTTATATAAGCATCTGTTCTATAAGCATCTGTTCTATAAGCATCTGTTCTGTAAGAATCTGTTCTATAAGCATATGTTCTATAAGCATCTGTTCTATAGGCATCTGTTCTATAGGCATCTGTTCTATAAGCATATGTTCTATAAGCTTCTGTTCTATAAGCATCTGTCCTATAAGCATCTCTTCTATTGGCATCTGTTCTATAAGCATCTGTTCTATAAGCATCTGTTCTATAAGCATCTGTTCTATAAGCATCTCTTCTATTGGCATCTGTTCTATAAGCTTCTGTTCTATAAGCATCTGTTCTATAAGCATCTGTTCTATAAGCATCTGTTCTATAGGCATCTGTTCTGTAGGCATCTGTTATTTAAGCATCTGTTCTATAGGCATCTGTTCTATAAGCATCTGTTCTATAAGCATCTGTTCTATAAGCATCTGTTCAATAAGCATCTGTTCTATAAGCATCTGTTCTATAAGTAGGCATCTGTTCTATAAGCATCTGTTCTCTAAGCATATGTTCTATAAGTAGGCATCTGTTTTATAAGCATCTGTTCTATAACATCTGTTCTATAGACATCTGTTCTATAGGCATCTGTTATATAAGCATCTGTTCTATAAGCATCTGTTCTATAAGCATCTGTTCTGTAAGCATCTGTTCTATAAGCATCTGTTCTATAGGCATCTGTTCTTTAAGCATCTGTTCTATAAGCATCTCTTCTATTGGCATCTGTTCTATAAGCTTCTGTTCTATAAGCATCTGTTCTATAAGCATCTCTTTTTTTAGCATATGTTCTATAAGCATCTGTTCTATAAGCATCTGTTCTATAAGCATCTGTTTTATAGGCATCTGTTCTATAGGCATCTGTTCTATAAGCATCTCTTCTATAAGCATCTGTTCTATAAGCATCTGTTCTATAGGCATCTGTTCTATAAGCATCTGTTCTATAAGCATCTGTTCTATTGGCATCTGTTCTATAAGCATCTGTTCTATAGGCATCTGTTCTATAAGCATCTGTTCTATAAGCATCTGTTCTATAAGCATATGTTCTATAGGCATCTGTTCTATTGGCATCTGTTCTATAAGCATCTGTTCTATTGGCATCTGTTCTATAAGCATCTGTTCTATAAGCATCTGTTCTATAGGCATCTGTTCTATAAGCATCTGTTCTATAGGCATATGTTCTATAAGCATCTGTTCTATAAGCATCTGTTCTATAAGCATCTGTTCTATAAGCATATCTTCTATTGGCATCTGTTCTATAAGCATCTGTTCTATAAGCATCTGTTCTGTTCTATAAGCATCTGTTTTATAAGCATATGTTCTATAGGCATCTGTTCTATTGGCATCTTTTCTATAGGCATCTGTTCTATAGGCATCTGTTCTATAAGCATCTGTTCTATAAGCATCTGTTCTATAAGCATCTGTTCTATAAGCATCTGTTCTATAAGCATCTGTTCTATAGGCATCTGTTCTATAGGCATCTGTTCTATAAACATCTGTTCTATAAGCATCTGTTCTATAAGCATCTGTTCTATAAGCATCTGTTCTATAGGCATCTGTTCTATAGACATCTGTTCTATAAGCATATCTTCTATTGGCATCTGTTCTATAAGCATCTGTTCTATAAGCATCTGTTCTATATGCATCTGTTCTATAAGCATCTGTTCTATAAGCATCTGTTCTATAAATAGGCATCTGTTCTATAAGCATCTGTTCTCTAAGCATATGTTCTATAAGTAGGCATCTGTTTTATAAGCATATGTTCTATAACATCTGTTCTATAGACATCTGTTCTATAGGCATCTTTTATATAAGCATCTGTTCTATAAGCATCTGTTCTATAAGCATCTGTTCTGTAAGAATCTGTTCTATAAGCATCTGTTCTATAGGCATCTGTTCTATAGGCATCTGTTCTATAGGCATCTGTTCTATAAGCATCTGTTCTATAAGCATCTCTTCTATTGGCATCTGTTCTGTATGTATTTGTTCTATAAGCATCTGTTCTATAGGCATCTGTTCTATAAGCATCTGTTCTATAGGCATCTGTTCTATAGGCATCTGTTCTATAAGCATCTGTTCTATAAGCTTCTGTTCTATAAGCATCTGTCCTATAAGCATCTCTTCTATTGGCATCTGTTCTATAAGCATCTGTTCTATAAGCATCTGTTCTATAAGCATCTCTTCTATTGGCATCTGTTCTATAAGCTTCTGTTCTATAAGCATCTGTTCTATAAGCATCTGTTCTATAAGCTTCTGTTCTATAGGCATCTGTTCTATAAGCATCTGTTCTATAAGCATCTGTTCTATAGGCATCTGTTCTGTAAGCATCTGTTCTATAAGCATCTGTTCTATAGGCATCTGTTCTATAGGCATCTGTTCTATAAACATCTGTTCTATAAGCATCTGTTCTATAAGCATCTGTTCTATAAGCATCTGTTCTATAGGCATCTGTTCTATAGGCATCTGTTCTATAAACATCTGTTCTATAGGCATCTGTTCTATAAGCATCTGTTCTATAAGCATCTGTTATTTAAGCATCTGTTCTATAGGCATCTGTTCTATAAGCATCTGTTCTATAAGCATCTGTTCTATAAGCATCTGTTCTATAAGCATCTGTTCTATAAGTAGGCATCTGTTCTATAAGCATCTGTTCTATAAGCATCTGTTCTATAAGCATCTGTTCTATATAGGCATCTGTTCTATAAGCATCTGTTCTATAGGCATCTGTTCTATAAGCATCTGTTCTATAAGCATCTGTTCTATTGGCATCTGTTCTATAAGCATCTGTTCTATAGGCATCTGTTCTATAAGCATCTGTTCTATAAGCATCTGTTCTATAAGCATATGTTCTATAGGCATCTGTTCTATTGGCATCTGTTCTATAAGCATCTGTTCTATTGGCATCTGTTCTATAAGCATCTGTTCTATAAGCATCTGTTCTATAGGCATCTGTTCTATAAGCATCTGTTCTATAGGCATATGTTCTATAAGCATCTGTTCTATAAGCATCTGTTCTATAAGCATCTGTTCTATAAGCATATCTTCTATTGGCATCTGTTCTATAAGCATCTGTTCTATAAGCATCTGTTCTGTTCTATAAGCATCTGTTTTATAAGCATATGTTCTATAAGCATCTCTTCTATTGGCATCTGTTCTATAAGCTTCTGTTCTATAAGCATCTGTTCTATAAGCATCTGTTCTATAAGCTTCTGTTCTATAGGCATCTGTTCTATAAGCATCTGTTCTATAAGCTTCTGTTCTATAAGCATCTGTTCTATAGGCATCTGTTCTATAGGCATCTGTTCTATAAACATCTGTTCTATAAGCATCTGTTCTATAAGCATCTGTTCTATAAGCATCTGTTCTATAGGCATCTGTTCTATAGGCATCTGTTCTATAAACATCTGTTCTATAGGCATCTGTTCTATAAGCATCTGTTCTATAAGCATCTGTTATTTAAGCATCTGTTCTATAGGCATCTGTTCTATAAGCATCTGTTCTATAAGCATCTGTTCTATAAGCATCTGTTCTATAAGCATCTGTTCTATAAGTAGGCATCTGTTCTATAAGCATCTGTTCTATAAGCATCTGTTCTATAAGCATCTGTTCTATAAGCATCTGTTCTATAAGCATCTGTTCTATAGGCATCTGTTCTATAAGCATCTGTTCTATAAGCATCTGTTCTATTGGCATCTGTTCTATAAGCATCTGTTCTATAGGCATCTGTTCTATAAGCATCTGTTCTATAAGCATCTGTTCTATAAGCATATGTTCTATAGGCATCTGTTCTATTGGCATCTGTTCTATAAGCATCTGTTCTATTGGCATCTGTTCTATAAGCATCTGTTCTATAAGCATCTGTTCTATAGGCATCTGTTCTATAAGCATCTGTTCTATAGGCATATGTTCTATAAGCATCTGTTCTATAAGCATCTGTTCTATAAGCATCTGTTCTATAAGCATATCTTCTATTGGCATCTGTTCTATAAGCATCTGTTCTATAAGCATCTGTTCTGTTCTATAAGCATCTGTTTTATAAGCATATGTTCTATAGGCATCTGTTCTATTGGCATCTTTTCTATAGGCATCTGTTCTATAGGCATCTGTTCTATAAGCATCTGTTCTATAAGCATCTGTTCTATAAGCATCTGTTCTATAAGCATCTGTTCTATAAGCATCTGTTCTATAGGCATCTGTTCTATAGGCATCTGTTCTATAAACATCTGTTCTATAAGCATCTGTTCTATAAGCATCTGTTCTATAAGCATCTGTTCTATAGGCATCTGTTCTATAGACATCTGTTCTATAAGCATATCTTCTATTGGCATCTGTTCTATAAGCATCTGTTCTATATGCATCTGTTCTATATGCATCTGTTCTATAAGCATCTGTTCTATAAGCATCTGTTCTATAAGTAGGCATCTGTTCTATAAGCATCTGTTCTCTAAGCATATGTTCTATAAGTAGGCATCTGTTTTATAAGCATATGTTCTATAACATCTGTTCTATAGACATCTGTTCTATAGGCATCTTTTATATAAGCATCTGTTCTATAAGCATCTGTTCTATAAGCATCTGTTCTGTAAGAATCTGTTCTATAAGCATCTGTTCTATAGGCATCTGTTCTATAGGCATCTGTTCTATAGGCATCTGTTCTATAAGCATCTGTTCTATAAGCATCTCTTCTATTGGCATCTGTTCTGTATGTATTTGTTCTATAAGCATCTGTTCTATAGGCATCTGTTCTATAAGCATCTGTTCTATAGGCATCTGTTCTATAGGCATCTGTTCTATAAGCATCTGTTCTATAAGCTTCTGTTCTATAAGCATCTGTCCTATAAGCATCTCTTCTATTGGCATCTGTTCTATAAGCATCTGTTCTATAAGCATCTGTTCTATAAGCATCTGTTCTATAAGCATCTCTTCTATTGGCATCTGTTCTATAAGCATCTTTTCTATAAGCATCTGTTCTATAGGCATCTGTTCTGTAAGCATCTGTTCTATAAGCATCTGTTCTATAGGCATCTGTTCTATAGGCATCTGTTCTATAAACATCTGTTCTATAAGCATCTGTTCTATAAGCATCTGTTCTATAAGCATCTGTTCTATAGGCATCTGTTCTATAGGCATCTGTTCTATAAACATCTGTTCTATAGGCATCTGTTCTATAAGCATCTGTTCTATAAGCATCTGTTATTTAAGCATCTGTTCTATAGGCATCTGTTCTATAAGCATCTGTTCTATAAGCATCTGTTCTATAAGCATCTGTTCTATAAGCATCTGTTCTATAAGTAGGCATCTGTTCTATAAGCATCTGTTCTCTAAGCATCTGTTCTATAAGCATCTGTTCTATAAGCATCTGTTCTATAAGCATCTGTTCTATAAGCATCTGTTCTATAAGCATCTGTTCTATAGGCATCTGTTCTTTAAGCATCTGTTCTATAAGCATCTGTTCTATAAGCATCTGTTCTATAAGCATCTCTTCTATTGGCATCTGTTCTATAAGCTTCTGTTCTATAAGCATCTGTTCTATAAGCATCTGTTCTATAAGAATCTCTTCTATTGGCATATGTTCTATAAGCATCTGTTCTATAAGCATCTGTTCTATAGGCATCTGTTCTATAAGCATCTGTTCTATAGGCATCTGTTCTATAAGCATCTGTTCTATAAGCATCTGTTCTATAAGCATCTGTTCTATAGGCATCTGTTCTATAAGCATCTGTTCTATTAGCATCTGTTCTATAAGCATTTGTTCTATAAGCATCTGTTCTATAGGCATCTGTTCTATTGGCATCTGTTCTATAAGCATCTGTTCTATTGGCATCTGTTCTATAAGCATCTGTTCTAAAAGCATCTGTTCTATAAGCATCTGTTCTATAAGCATCTGTTCTATAAGCATCTGTTCTATAGGCATCTGTTCTATAAGCATCTGTTCTATAGGCATCTGTTCTATTAGCATCTGTTCTATAAGCATCTGTTCTATAAGCATATCTTCTATTGGCATCTGTTCTATAAGCATCTGTTCTATAAGCATCTGTTCTGTTCTATAAGCATCTGTTCTATAAGCATCTCTTCTATTGGCATCTGTTCTATAAGCATCTGATCTATAGGCATCTGTTCTATAAGCATCTGTTCTATAAGCATCTGTTCTATAGGCATCTGTTCTTTAAGCATCTGTTCTATAGGCATCTGTTCTATAAGCATCTGTTCTATAAGCATCTGTTCTATAGGCATCTGTTCTATAAGCATCTGTTCTGTAAGCATCTGTTCTATAAGCATCTGTTCTATAAGCATCTGTTCTATAAGCTTCTGTTCTATAAGCATCTGTTCTATAAGCATCTCTTCTATTGGCATCTGTTCTATAAGCATCTGTTCTATAAGCATCTGTTCTATAAGCATCTGTTCTATAAGCATCTCTTCTATTGGCATCTGTTCTATAAGCTTCTGTTCTATAAGCATCTGTTCTATAAGCATCTGTTCTATAAGCTTCTGTTCTATAAGCATCTGTTCTATAAGCATCTCTTCTATTGGCATCTGTTCTATAAGCATCTGTTCTATAACCATCTTTTCTGTAAGCATCTGTTCTATAGACATCTGTTCTATAGGCATCTGATCTATAGGCATCTGTTCTATAAGCATCTGTTCTATAAGCATCTGTTCTATAAGCATCTTTTCTGTAAGCATCTGTTCTATAGACATCTGTTCTATAGGCATCTGATCTATAGGCATCTGTTCTATAAGCATCTGTTCTATAAGCATCTGTTCTATAGGCATCTGTTCTGTAAGCATCTGTTCTATAAGCATCTGTTCTATAGGCATCTGTTCTTTAAGCATCTGTTCTATAAGCATCTGTTCTATAAGTATCTGTTCTATAAGCATCTCTTCTATTGGCATCTGTTCTATAAGCTTCTGTTCTATAAGCATCTGTTCTGTTCTATAAGCATCTGTTCTATAGGCATCTGTTCTATAAGCATCTGTTCTATAAGAATCTCTTCTATTGGCATATGTTCTATAAGCATCTGTTCTATAAGCATCTGTTCTATAGGCATCTGTTCTATAAGCATCTGTTCTATAGGCATCTGTTCTATAAGCATCTGTTCTATAAGCATATGTTCTATAAGCATCTGTTCTATAGGCATCTGTTCTATAGGCATCTGTTCTATAAGCATCTCTTCTATAAGCATCTGTTCTATAAGCATCTGTTCTATAAGCATCTGTTCTATACACATCTGTTCTATAAGCATCTGTTCTATAGGCATCTGTTCTATAGGCATCTGTTCTATAGGCATCTGTTCTATAAGCATCTCTTCTATAAGCATCTGTTCTATAAGCATCTGTTCTATAAGCATCTGTTCTATAGGCATCTGTTCTATAAGCATCTGTTCTATAAGCATCTGTTCTATAGGCATCTGTTCTATAAGCATCTGTTCTATAAGCATCTGTTCTATAGGCATCTGTTCTATAAGCATCTGTTCTATAAGCATCTGTTCTATAAGCATCTGTTCTATAAGCATCTGTTCTATAAGCATCTGTTCTATAGGCATCTGTTCTATAGGCATCTGTTCTATATGCATCTGTTCTATAAGCATCTGTTCTATAAGCATCTGTTCTATAAGCATCTGTTCTATAAGCATCTGTTCTATAAGCATCTGTTCTTTAGGCATCTGTTCTGTAGGCATCTGTTCTATAAGCATCTGTTCTATAAGCATCTGTTCTATAAGCATCTGTTCTATAAGCATCTGTTCTATAGGCATCTGTTCTATAAGCATCTGTTCTATAGGCATCTGTTCTATAAGCATCTGTTCTATAGGCATCTGTTCTATAGGCATCTGTTCTGTAGGCATCTGTTCTATAAGCATCTGTTCTATAAGCATCTGTTCTATAAGCATCTGTTCTATAAGCATCTGTTCTATAAGCATCTGTTCTATAAGCATATGTTCTATTGGCATCTGTTCTATAAGCATCTGTTCTATAAGCATCTGTTCTATAATCATCTGTTCTATAAGCATCTGTTCTATAAGCATCTGTTCTATAGGCATCTGTTCTATAAGCATCTGTTCTATAGGCATCTGTTCTATAAGCATCTGTTCTATAAGCATCTGTTCTATAAACATCTGTTCTATAAGCATCTGTTCTGTTCTATAAGCATCTGTTCTATAAGCATCTGTTCTATAGGCATCTGTTCTATAAGCATCTGTTCTATTGGCATCTGTTCTATAAGCATCTGTTCTATAGGCATCTGTTCTATAAGCATCTGTTCTATAAGCATCTGTTCTATAAGCATCTGTTCTATAAGCATATCTTCTATAAGCATCTGTTCTATAAGCATCTGTTCTATAAGCATCTGTTCTATAGGCATCTGTTCTATAAGCATCTGTTCTATAGGCATCTGTTCTATAAGCATCTGTTCTATAAGCATCTGTTCTATAAGCATCTGTTCTATAGGCATCTGTTCTATAAGCATCTGTTCTATAAGCATATCTTCTATTGGCATCTGTTCTATAAGCATCTGTTCTATAAGCATCTGTTCTGTTCTATAAGCATCTGTTCTATAAGCATCTCTTCTATTGGCATCTGTTCTATAAGCATCTGTTCTATAAGCATCTGTTCTATAAGCATCTGTTCTATAAGCATCTGTTCTATAGGCATCTGTTCTATAGGCATCTGTTCTATAAGCATCTGTTCTATAGGCATCTGTTCTGTAGGCATCTGTTCTATAAGCATCTGTTCTATAAGCATCTGTTCTATAAGCATCTGTTCTATAAGCATCTGTTCTATAAGCATCTGTTCTATAAGTAGGCATCTGTTCTATAAGCATCTGTTCTATAGGCATCTGTTCTATAAGCATCTGTTCTATAAGCATCTGTTCTATAAGCATCTGTTCTATAAGTAGGCATCTGTTCTATAAGCATCTGTTCTATAAGCATCTGTTCTATAAGTAGGCATCTGTTCTATAAGCATCTGTTCTATAAGCATCTGTTCTATAAGCATCTGTTCTATAAGCATCTGTTCTATAAGCATCTGTTCTATAAGCATCTGTTCTATAAGCATCTGTTCTATAAGCATCTGTTCTATAAGTAGGCATCTGTTCTATAAGCATCTGTTCTATAAGTAGGCATCTGTTTTATAAGCATCTGTTCTATAACATCTGTTCTATAGACATCTGTTCTATAGGCATCTGTTCTATAAGCATCTGTTCTATAGGCATCTGTTCTATAGGCATCTGTTATATAAGCATCTGTTCTATAAGCATCTGTTCTATAAGCATCTGTTCTGTAAGCATCTGTTCTATAAGCATCTGTTCTATAAGCATCTGTTCTATAAGCATCTGTTCTATAAGCATATGTTCTATAAGCATCTGTTCTGTAAGCATCTGTTCTATAAGCATCTGTTCTATAAGCATCTGTTCTATAAGCATCTGTTCTATAAGCATATGTTCTATACGCATCTGTTCTATAAGCATCTGTTCTATAGGCATCTGTTCTATAAGCATCTGTTCTATAAGCATCTGTTCTATAAACATATGTTCTATAAGCATCTGTTCTATAAGCATCTGTTCTATAGGCATCTGTTCTATAAGCATCTGTTCTATAAGCATCTGTTCTATAGGCATCTGTTCTATAGGCATCTGTTCTATAGGCATCTGTTCTATAAGCATCTGTTCTATAAGCATCTGTTCTATAAGCATCTGTTCTATAGGCATCTGTTCTATAGGCATCTGTTCTATAGGCATCTGTTCTATAAGCATCTGTTCTATAAGCTTCTGTTCTATAAGCATATGTTCTATACGCATCTGTTCTATAAGCATCTGTTCTATAAGCATCTGTTCTATAAGCATCTGTTCTATAAGCATCTGTTCTATAAGCATCTGTTCTATAGGCATCTGTTCTATAAGCATCTGTTCTATAAGCATCTGTTCTATAAGCATCTGTTCTATAAGCATCTGTTCTATAAGCATATGTTCTATAGGCATCTGTTCTATAAGCATCTGTTCTATAAGCATCTGTTCTATAAGCATCTGTTCTATAGGCATCTGTTCTATAGGCATCTGTTCTATAAACATCTGTTCTATAAGCATCTGTTCTATAAGCATCTGTTCTATAAGCATCTGTTCTATAAGCATCTGTTCTATACGCATCTGTTCTATAGGCATCTGTTCTATAAACATCTGTTCTATAAGCATCTGTTCTATAAGCATCTGTTCTATAAGCATCTGTTCTATAAGCATCTGTTCTATAAGCATCTGTTCTATACGCATCTGTTCTATAGGCATCTGTTCTATAAGCATCTGTTCTATAAACATCTGTTCTATAAGCATCTGTTCTATAAGCATCTGTTCTATAAGCATCTGTTCTATAAGCATATGTTCTATACGCATCTGTTCTATAAGCTTCTGTTCTATAAGCATCTGTTCTATAGGCATCTGTTCTATAAGCATCTGTTCTATAAGCTTCTGTTCTATAAGCATCTGTTCTATAGGCATCTGTTCTATAAACATCTGTTCTATAAGCATCTGTTCTATAAGCATATGTTCTATACGCATCTGTTCTATAAGCTTCTGTTCTATAAGCATCTGTTCTATAGGCATCTGTTCTATAAGCATCTGTTCTATAAGCTTCTGTTCTATAAGCATCTGTTCTATAGGCATCTGTTCTATAAACATCTGTTCTATAAGCATCTGTTCTATAAGCATCTGTTCTATAAGCATCTGTTCTATAAGCATCTGTTCTATAAGCATCTGTTCTATAAGCATCTGTTCTATACGCATCTGTTCTATAGGCATCTGTTCTATAAGCATCTGTTATATAAACATCTGTTCTATAAGCATCTGTTCTATAAGCATCTGTTCTATAAGCATCTGTTCTATAAGCATATGTTCTATACGCATCTGTTCTATAAGCTTCTGTTCTATAAGCATCTGTTCTATAGGCATCTGTTCTATAAGCATCTGTTCTATAAGCTTCTGTTCTATAAGCATCTGTTCTATAGGCATCTGTTCTATAAGCATCTGTTCTATAAGCATCTGTTCTATAAGCTTCTGTTCTATAAGCATCTGTTCTATAGGCATCTGTTCTATAAGCATCTGTTCTATAAGCATCTGTCCTATAACATCTGTTCTATAGGCATCTCTTCTATAAGCATCTGTTCTATAAGCATCTGTTCTATAAGCATCTGTTCTATAGGCATCTGTTCTATAGACATCTGTTCTATAGGCATCTGTTCTATAAGCATCTGTTCTATAAGCATCTGTTCTATAAGCATCTGTTCTATAAGCATATGTTCTATACGCATCTGTTCTATAAGCATCTGTTCTATAGGCATCTGTTCTATAAACATCTGTTCTATAAGCATCTGTTCTATAAGCATCTGTTCTATAAGCATCTGTTCTATAAACATATGTTCTATAAGCATCTGTTCTATAAGCATCTGTTCTATAGGCATCTGTTCTATAAGCATCTGTTCTATAAGCATCTGTTCTATAGGCATCTGTTCTATAAGCATCTGTTCTATAAGCATCTGTTCTATAGGCATCTGTTATATAAGCATCTGTTCTATAGGCATCTGTTCTATAGGCATCTGTTCTATAAGCATCTGTTCTATAAGCATCTGTTCTATAGGCATCTGTTCTATAAGCATCTGTTCTATAGGCATCTGTTCTATAAGCATCTGTTCTATAAGCATCTGTTCTATAAGCATCTGTTCTATAAGCATCTGTTCTATAAGCATCTGTTCTATAAGCATCTGTTCTATAAGTAGGCATCTGTTCTATAAGCATCTGTTCTATAAGTAGGCATCTGTTTTATAAGCATCTGTTCTATAACATCTGTTCTATAGACATCTGTTCTATAGGCATCTGTTCTATAAGCATCTGTTCTATAGGCATCTGTTCTATAGGCATCTGTTATATAAGCATCTGTTCTATAAGCATCTGTTCTATAAGCATCTGTTCTGTAAGCATCTGTTCTATAAGCATCTGTTCTATAAGCATCTGTTCTATAAGCATCTGTTCTATAAGCATATGTTCTATAAGCATCTGTTCTGTAAGCATCTGTTCTATAAGCATCTGTTCTATAAGCATCTGTTCTATAGACATCTGTTCTATAGGCATCTGTTCTATAAGCATCTGTTCTATAAGCATCTGTTCTATAAGCATCTGTTCTATAAGCATATGTTCTATACGCATCTGTTCTATAAGCATCTGTTCTATAGGCATCTGTTCTATAAACATCTGTTCTATAAGCATCTGTTCTATAAGCATCTGTTCTATAAGCATCTGTTCTATAAACATATGTTCTATAAGCATCTGTTCTATAAGCATCTGTTCTATAGGCATCTGTTCTATAAGCATCTGTTCTATAAGCATCTGTTCTATAAGCATCTGTTCTATAGGCATCTGTTCTATAAGCATCTGTTCTATAAGCATCTGTTCTATAGGCATCTGTTATATAAGCATCTGTTCTATAGGCATCTGTTCTATAGGCATCTGTTCTATAAGCATCTGTTCTATAAGCATCTGTTCTATAGGCATCTGTTCTATAAGCATCTGTTCTATAAGCATCTGTTCTATAAGCATCTGTTCTATAGGCATCTGTTCTATTGGCATCTGTTCTATAAGCATCTGTTCTATAAGCATCTGTTCTATAAGCATCTGTTCTATAAGCATCTGTTCTATAAGCATCTGTTCTATAAGCATCTGTTCTATAAGCATCTGTTCTATAGGCATCTGTTCTATAAGCATCTGTTCTATAAGCATCTGTTCTATAGGCATCTGTTCTATAAGCATCTGTTCTATAAGCATCTGTTCTATAAGCATCTGTTCTATAAGCATCTGTTCTGTATGTATTTGTTCTTTAGGCAATACAGTTGAATATAGAGCCTGAATAAGCATCTCTACAATACTTCTCACATTCATAATAAAATGATGGACTTCTTCAAGCCAAGTGGAAGGATGCTCTGCCGACCTGACACACATCACAGTTCAGTTATACCCAGTTCCATACATAAGGTTAACACTCTGCCGACCTGACACACATCACAGTTCAGGTTATACCCAGTTCCATACATAAGGTTAACACTCTTAAAGTATTATAATGGATAGAATCTCTATGAATCATTTTTTATGGAAAAGAGAGAAAGGTTATGTGAGGAAACCTCTGTCAGCTTGAGATACATCTCTGGCATTTTTTTCGTTAAATTAAACGGTTCAGCCTTCGTTGACTGTAGGCCACGGTGGTACAAACCTGGAGAGCAGGGTTCTTCAATTCCAGTCCTGGAGGGCCGAAACACTTCTGTTTTTTATTTCTACCTGGTAGTTAATTGCACTCACCTGGTGTCCCGGGTCTGAATTAGCCCCTGATTAGAAGGAGAGGATGAAAAACAGAGGTGTTTTTAGAACCCTGCTGTATAGGGTTAATTTTGTTCGATTTCTTAGCCCATGATGTATTTTCTTTCTTTACAAATAAGTAAACAAGTTTTTGCTGAACTGTAAACAAATGTTTATGTTGTCTAGGGTTTCTGAACCTTTGATAAAAAAATAGAAAAATATTAATATCAGTATGCATTTTTTAAAATATAATCGATTGCATTGACACTTTATTAATAAAGATATGCAGACTTTTTACCATTAAGGAGAAACTATTTAAACTGTACAGATTCAACCATACATGTTCTTTATCGTTAAGAGCCTTTGTGAGAACAACCCTCATGCTGGTCTTCCTGTTGGACTTAACTATTTAGTTTTTCATCAAATCAAATCAAATTTGATTTGTCACATGGGCCGAATACAACAGGTGTAGACCTTACAGTGAAATGCTTACAAGCCCTTAACCAACAATGCAGTTTTAAGAAAGAATACCTTTAAAAAAATAAATAATAATAATTAAAGAGCAGCAGTAAAATAACAGTAGCGAGGCGATATACAGGGGGTACCGGTACCGAGTCAATGTGTAATAACAGTAGGGAGGCTATATACAGGGGGTACCGGTACAGAGTCAATGTGAAATAACAGTAGGGAGGCTATATACAGGGGGTACTGGTACAGAGTCAATGGGAAATAACAGTAGAGAGGCTATATACAGGGGGTACCGGTACAGAGTCAATGGGAAATAACAGTAGAGAGGCTATATACAGGGGGTACCGGTACCGAGTCAATGGGAAATAACAGTAGCGAGGCGATATACAGGGGGTACCGGTACCGAGGCGATATACAGGGGGTACCGGTACCGAGTCAATGTGTGGTACTGTATGTATCGCAGGATCCTGTTCAGCCCAGTTCAAGCTCTTCTCTGTCCTGGCACCGCAATGGTGGAACCAGCTTCCCCCTGCAGCTAGGACAGCAGAGTCCTTGCCCATCTTCCGAGAGAACCTGATATCCTACGTCTTCAAAGAGCATCTTAAATAATCCCCCTTCTCACCTCGACCAGAACCAACACTTGCATGTGTAATGTAATGTAATGTAAATGTAAATGTAATGTCATGTAAATGTCATGTCATGTCATGTCATGTCATGTAAATGTAATGTCATGTAATGTCATGTAATGTCATGTAAATGTCATGTAAATGTAATGTAATGTAATGTAATGTAATGTAATGTAATGTAAATGTCATGTCATGTCATGTCATGTCATGTAAATGTAATGTAAAGTAAATGTAATGTAAATGTAATGTAATGTAATTGCCATGTCATGTAAATGTAAATGTAATGTAATGTAAATGTAAATGTAAATGTAATGTAAATGTGTTTGATTCCAGACATTTCTATTAGCCCCTCCTCTGATTTATAGTGACACCAGCCACCATTAGAAACAGAAACTCTGGCTAGCCAATGATAAGATGTAAGTCATTAATATAATGTAACCTAATGAACATGACGTGACCCTCTGCTGCTAAAGTTAGGTACGCCACAGCTTATTGGCTGTACACATTGTACGCCACAGCTTATTGGCTGTACACATTGTACGCCACAGCTTATTGGCTGTACACATAGGACATGTTGTCATGTTAATTCCCCTTCCTTCAATAAAAGCTTTGCAACAGCCTCATGATGTGTCTATCTTTGTGTGTGTGTGTGTGTGTGTGTGTGTGTGTGTGTGTGTGTGTGTGTGTGTGTGTGTGTGTGTGTGTGTGTGTGTGTGTGTGAGACTGACTTCAATTTGAAAACATCTGTTGCACACCTGTGCTGCCTGTGAAGTGGAATGTTTGGATTAGGTTTTGCCCATAAGTTTAATTTTTTGTTTTTAATAAAATGGGGGTGCAGATAGATTGTAGCTTCCATCAATGTAATTGTCTGCATCATTTACAATCCACCATATATATTTTTGTAAATATATACTACCGTTCAAAAGTTTGGGGTCACTTAGAAATGTCCTTGTTTTCGAAAGAAAAGCAATTTTTTTGTCCATTAAAATAACATCAAATTGATCAGAAATACAGTGTAGACATTGTTAATGTTGTAAATGGCTATTGTAGCTGGAAACGGCTGATTTTTTATGGAATATCTACATAGGCGTACATAGGCCCATTATCAGCAACCATCAGTCCTGTGTTCCAATGGCACGTTGTGTTTGCTAATCCAAGTTTATCATTTTAAAAGGCTAATAATCATTAGAAAACCCTGTTGTAATGATGTTAGCACAGCTGAAAACTGTTGTGCTGATTAAAGAAGCAATAAAACTGGCCTTCTTGAGACTAGTTGAGTATCTGGAGCATCAGCAATTGTGAGTTCGATTACAGGCTCAAAATGGCCAGAAACAAAGAACCCGGTGCACCACTGAGTGTCTAGTTTGAGAAACAGACGCCTCACAGGTCCTGAACTGGCATATTAATTAAAGAGTAATCGCAAAACACCAGTCTCAACGTCAACAGTGAAGAGGCGACTCCGGGATGTTGACCTCTAATGAGTTTCTCTCACTGCATCCCAAATGCCACCTTAATACCTTTAGACACATTTCTAGTCAGATATGGAACAGGGTGCAAACAGTCTGCTTTCCTCCCTCTCTGCTCTGCTCTGCTCTGTACCTAACCTGACAAGCTCCTCCCTCTCTGCTCTGCTCTGCTCTGTACCTAACCTGACAAGCTCCTCCCTCTCCGCTCTGCTCTGTACCTTATCTGACAAGCTCCTCCCTCTGCTCTGCTCTGTACCTTATCTGACAAGCTCCTCCCTCTCTGCTCTGCTCTGGACCTAACCTGACAAGCTCCTCCCTCTCTGCTCTGCTCTGTACCTAACCTGACAAGCTCCTCCCTCTCTGCTCTGCTCTGCTCTGTACCTAACATGACAAGCTCCTCCCTCTCTGCTCTGTACCTTATCTGACAAGCTCCTCCCTCTGCTCTGCTCTGGACCTAACCTGACAAGCTCCTCCCTCTCTGTCTGGACCTAACCTGACAAGCTCCTCCCTCTCTGCTCTGCTCTGGACCTAACCTGATAAGCTCCTCCCTCTCTGCTCTGTACCTAACCTGATAAGCTCCTCCCTCTCTGTGCTCACCTAACCTGACAAGCTCCTCCCTCTCTGTTGTGTACCTAACCTGACAAGCTCCTCCCTCTCTGTCCTCACCTAACCTGACAAGCTCCTCCCTCTCTGTCCTCACCTAACCTGACAAGCTCCTCCCTCTCTGTCATGTACCTAACTTGACAAGCTCCTCCCTCTCTGTCGTGTCCCCCCCGTCTCCTCTTTCTGTTCCCCCCTCCACCTCCGTTGTTCTCTCTCTCTCTCTCTCTCTCTCTCTCTCTCTCTCTCTCTCTCTCTCTCTCTCTCTCTCTCCCTCCCTCTGTCTCTCTCTGTTTCTCTCCCTCCCTCTCTCTCTCTCTCTCTCTCTCTCTCTCTCTCTCTCTCTCTCTCTCTCTCTCTCTCTCTCTCTCTCTCTCTCTCTCTCTCTCTCTCTCTCTCGCTCTCTCTCTCTCTCTCTCTCTCTCTCTCTCTCTCTCTCTCTCTCTCTCTCTCTCTCTCTCTCTCTCTCTCTCTGTCTCTCTCTCTCTCTCTGTTTCTTGCTGGCGTACAGACAGGTCTGCTCAGCAAATGTAATAAACTATGAAGTATGCTTACTGCTGGAATCAGCTTGATGGAGTTGTTAAAATAATTTAGAGGCCTCCTGAAAGTCATTTTCACTGTCGCCTTCCCAGACTTGATTTAATCCTTTCGATGTGTCATCTTAACTTGTGCTCTGCAATTGAGCAGTAAGTCATTGAGCATTTCGTTTTACTTCCGCAGATTGCTAAATTGAAACAGCAATCTGAAATGTAAGAGATGGGAGGAAGTGATCCCAATGGATAAAACTTTAAAATTCCACATGTATATTTCATTAGAGGAATTAAGGATTCGGATGCTTGGGGTTAGTAGAAGGCTTGTCCCTCACGATTGCTTTTGGCAGCTTTATGATGACCTGCATCT
The DNA here is from genome assembly GCF_964263955.1 of Coregonus lavaretus. NCBI lineage: Eukaryota > Metazoa > Chordata > Actinopteri > Salmoniformes > Salmonidae > Coregonus > Coregonus lavaretus. The sequence continues at coordinate 55,907 of NW_028161849.1, forward strand.
GAATGTTACGTTAAAAGATGTGTCCATGTTGTAATGGCTCCCCAAACCCCTTTCCAATCTGTGAGTACCACTTCACATGTCTTCTTTAATCAGATTGACCTTGTAGTATGTTACAGTGAGGGAAAAAAGTATTTGATCCCCTGCTGATTTTGTACTTTTGCCCACTGACAAAGAAATGACCAGTCTATAATTTTAATGTTAGGTTTATTTGAACCGTGAGAGACAGAATAACAACAACAAAATCCAGAAAAACGCATGTAAAAAATGTTATGAATTGATTTGCATTTTAATGAGGGAAATAAGTATTTGACCCCTCCGCAAAACATGACTTAGTACTTGGTGGCAAAACCCTTGTTGGCAATCACAGAGGTCAGACGTTTCTTGTAGTTGGCCACCAGGTTTGCACACATCTCAGGAGGGATTTTGTCTCACTCCTCTTTGCAGATCTTCTCCATGTCATTAAGATTTTGAGGCTGACATTTGGCAACTCGAACCTTCAGCTCCCCCGACAGATTTTCTATGGGATTAAGGTCTGGAGACTGGCTAGGCCACTCCAGGACCTTAATGTGCTTCTTCTTGAGCCACTCCTTTGTTGCCTTGGCCGTACGTTTTGGGTCATTGTCATGCTGGAATAACCATCCACGACCCATTTCCAATGCCCTGGCTGAGGGAAGGAGGTTCTCACCCAAGATTTGACGGTACAAGGCCCCGTCCATCGTCCCTTTGATGCGGTGAAGTTGTCCTGTCCACTTAGCAGAAAAACACCCCCAAAGCATAATGTTTCCACCTCCATGTTTGACGGTGGGGATGGTGTTCTTGGGGTCATAGGCAACATTCCTCCTCCTCCAAACACGCCGAGTTGAGTTGATGCCAAAAAGCTCGATTTTGGTCTCATCTGACCAAAACACTTTCACCCAGTTCTCCTCTGAATCATTTAGATGTTCATTGGCAAACTTCAGACGGGCCTGTATATGTGCTTTCTTGAGCAGGGGAACCTTGCGAGCGCTGCAGGATTTCAGTCCTTCACGGCATAGTGTGTTACCAATTGTTTTCTTGGTGACTATGGTCCCAGCTGCCTTGAGATCATTGACAAGATCCTCCCGTGTAGTTCTGGGCTGATTCCTCACCGTTCTCATGATCATTGCAACTCCACGATGTGAGATCTTGCATGGAGCCCCAGGCCGAGGGAGATTGACAGTTATTTTGTGTTTCTTCCATTTGCGAATAATCGCAACAACTGTTGTCACCTTCTCACCAAGCTGCTTGGCAAAGGTCTTGTAGCCCATTCCAGCATTTTGTAGGTCTACAATCTTGTCCCTGACATCCTTGGAGAGCTCTTTGGTCTTGGCCATGGTGGAGAGTTTGGAATCTGATTTATTTATTGCTTCTGTGGACAGGTGTCTTTTATACAGGTAACAAGCTGAGATTAGGAGCACTCCCTTTAAGAGTGTGCTCCTAATCTCAGCTCGTTACCTGTATAAAAGACACCTGGGAGCCAGAAATCTTTCTGAATGAGAGGGGGTTAAATACTTATTTCCCTCATTAAAATGCAAATCAATTTATAACATTTTTGACATGCGTTTTTCTGGATTTTGTTGTTGTTATTCTGTCTCTCACTGTTCAAATAAAGCCACCATTAAAATTATAGACTGATAATTTCTTTGTCAGTGGGCAAACATACAAAATCAGCAGGGGATCAAATATTTTTTTCCCTCACTGTATAGGAAGGAAGGACATTGTCTACATAGGAACTGTAGTAGAAGGGAGTATTGCATCAACATTTCCAGATAAGACTTGTTTGTTTCGGTTAATACAGATGGTGACCTCTTCACATTTCTTTCATTCATCAGATTTCCATTGTGGTATGTTATAGACCACCCATACACAAAAATTTATGCACGCATGACTGTAAGTCGCTTTGGATAAAAGCGTCTGCTAAATGGCATATTATTATTATTATTACATATTATATTATATGTAGGAAAGACATGTTCTGCATTGGAACGGTAATATAAAGGTTTCCAGATAAGACTGGCTTGTTTTGGTTAAAAAATAAACATATATTTTCACTTTATTCAGTTGACCAGTTCTGTGTCATCACAACTCCCATCAGTCTGCAGTGTTTGAACAATAGAGAGCGGTAATCAGCTGAGTGGAAGTGCTGCTCATGGTCTCAGCTGAGTGGAAGTGCTGCTCATGGTCTGATTAACATTTAACTGCTGTAGGGGTGGGAGCTCCGAGCAACACACTCATGACCCTGAACACAATTCCCTACACTGCTTACTGCAACCACAGATGGGAACTGCTGTAAAATGGTACACACACACACCAGCATATACACACACACACACACACACACACACACACACACACACACACAAACACACACACACACACACACACACACACATTTACTTTTCCACATTTATCTTCCCGGTTTTATAAAGAGAAGATATGCCAGTGTAATCTGAAATGCAATTTGGTGTCTGAGAAATGTTGTGTGTATCTGACTGTGTATCTGACTGTGTGTATCTGACTGTGTGTCTGACTGTGTGTATCTGACTGTGTGTCTCTGACTGTGTGTCTGACTGTGTGTCTGACTGTGTGTCTGACTGTGTGTCTGACTGTGTGTATCTGACTGTGTGTGTCTGACTGTGTGTCTGACTGTGTGTCTGACTGTGTGTATCTGACTGTGTGTCTCTGACTGTGTGTATCTGACTGTGTGTCTCTGACTGTGTGTCTGACTGTGTGTCTGACTGTGTGTCTGACTGTGTGTGTCTGACTGTGTCTCTGACTGTGTCTCTGACTGTGTCTCTGACTGTGTGTCTCTGACTGTGTGTATCTGACTGTGTATCTGACTGTGTATCTGACTGTGTCTCTGACTGTGTGTGTCTGACTGTGTATCTGACTGTGTGTATCTGACTGTGTGTATCTGACTGTGTATCTGACTGTGTGTCTGACTGTGTCTCTGACTGTGTCTCTGACTGTGTCTCTGACTGTGTGTCTCTGACTGTGTGTATCTGACTGTGTGTATCTGACTGTGTATCTGACTGTGTATCTGACTGTGTATCTGACTGTGTATCTGACTGTGTGTCTGACTGTGTGTGTCTGACTGTGTGTATCTGACTGTGTGTGTCTGACTGTGTGTGTCTGACTGTGTGTCTCTGACTGTGTATCTGACTGTGTGTCTGACTGTGTGTATCTGACTGTGTATCTGACTGTGTGTCTGACTGTGTGTATTTGACTTTATGTGTCTGACTGTGTGTCTGACTGTGTATCTGACTGTGTGTCTGACTGTGTGTATCTGACTGTGTGTATCTGACTGTGTGTCTGACTGTGTGTATCTGACTGTGTGTCTGACTGTGTGTGTCTGACTGTGTGTATCTGACTGTGTGTATCTGACTGTGTGTCTGACTGTGTGTATCTGACTGTGTGTGTCTGACTGTGTGTCTGACTGTGTGTATCTGACTGTGTGTATCTGACTGTGTGTATCTGACTGTGTGTGTCTGACTGTGTGTGTCTGACTGTGTGTATCTGACTGTGTGTCTGACTGTGTGTGTCTGACTGTGTGTCTCTGACTGTGTCTCTGACTGTGTCTCTGACTGTGTCTCTGACTGTGTGTCTCTGACTGTGTGTCTCTGACTGTGTGTATCTGACTGTGTATCTGACTGTGTGTCTGACTGTGTGTCTCTGACTGTGTATCTGACTGTGTGTATCTGACTGTGTATCTGACTGTGTCTCTGACTGTGTGTATCTGACTGTGTATCTGACTGTGTCTCTGACTGTGTGTCTCTGACTGTGTATCTGACTGTGTGTATCTGACTGTGTATCTGACTGTGTATCTGACTGTGTGTCTGACTGTGTGTCTCTGACTGTGTGTATCTGACTGTGTGTATCTGACTGTGTCTCTGACTGTGTCTCTGACTGTGTCTCTGACTGTGTCTCTGACTGTGTGTCTGACTGTGTGTCTGACTGTGTGTCTGACTGTGTGTCTCTGACTGTGTGTATCTGACTGTGTGTATCTGACTGTGTATCTGAATGTGTCTCTGACTGTGTCTCTGACTGTGTCTCTGACTGTGTCTCTGACTGTGTGTCTCTGACTGTGTGTCTGACTGTGTGTCTGACTGTGTCTCTGACTGTGTATCTGACTGTGTGTCTGACTGTGTATCTGACTGTGTGTCTGACTGTGTGTGTCTGACTGTGTGTCTGACTGTGTGTCTGACTGTGTGTGTCTGACTGTGTGTGTCTGACTGTGTGTCTGACTGTGTGTATCTGACTGTGTGTCTGACTGTGTGTGTCTGACTGTGTGTATCTGACTGTGTGTCTGACTGTGTGTCTCTGACTGTGTGTCTGACTGTGTGTCTGACTGTGTGTATCTGACTGTGTGTATCTGACTGTGTGTCTCTGACTGTGTGTCTGACTGTGTGTGTCTGACTGTGTGTGTCTGACTGTGTGTGTCTGACTGTGTGTATCTGACTGTGTGTCTGACTGTGTGTATCTGACTGTGTGTGTCTGACTGTGTGTGTCTGACTGTGAGTCTGACTGTGTCTCTGACTGTGTCTCTGACTGTGTGTATCTGACTGTGTGTCTGACTGTGTGTATCTGACTGTGTGTCTGACTGTGTGTCTCTGACTGTGTATCTGACTGTGTATCTGACTGTGTATCTGACTGTGTGTATCTGACTGTGTGTCTGACTGTGTGTGTCTGACTGTGTGTATCTGACTGTGTGTCTGACTGTGTCTCTGACTGTGTATCTGACTGTGTGTCTCTGACTGTGTGTATCTGACTGTGTATCTGACTGTGTGTCTGACTGTGTATCTGACTGTGTATCTGACTGTGTATCTGACTGTGTGTATCTGACTGTGTATCTGACTGTGTGTCTGACTGTGTATCTGACTGTGTATCTGACTGTGTATCTGACTGTGTCTCTGACTGTGTGTCTGGCTGTGTGTGTCTGACTGTGTGTATCTGACTGTGTGTCTGACTGTGTGTATCTGACTGTGTGGGTCTGACTGTGTGTGTCTGACTGTGTGTATCTGACTGTGTGTGTCTGACTGTGTATCTGACTGTGTGTATCCGACTGTGTGTATCTGACTGTGTGTGTCTGACTGTGTGTCTGACTGTGTATCTGACTGTGTGTATCTGACTGTGTGTCTGACTGTGTGTCTGACTGTGTGTGTCTGACTGTGTGTCTGACTGTGTGTATCTGACTGTGTCTCTGACTGTGTCTCTGACTGTGTCTCTGACTGTGTGTCTCTGACTGTGTCTCTGACTGTGTGTGTCTGACTGTGTGTGTCTGACTGTGTGTCTGACTGTGTGTGTCTGACTGTGTGTCTGACTGTGTGGGTCTGACTGTGTGTCTGACTGTGTGTCTCTGACTGTGTCTCTGACTGTGTCTCTGACTGTGTCTCTGACTCTGTGTGTCTGACTGTGTGTGTCTGACTGTGTGTCTGACTGTGTGTGTCTGACTGTGTGTGTCTGACTGTGTGTATCTGACTGTGTATCTGACTGTGTGTGTCTGACTGTGTGTCTGACTGTGTGTGTCTGACTGTGTGTGTCTGACTGTGTATCTGACTGTGTATCTGACTGTGTCTCTGACTGTGTCTCTGACTGTGTGTCTGACTGTGTCTGACTGTGTGTCTGACTGTGTATCTGACTGTGTATCTGACTGTGTGTCTGACTGTGTGTGTCTGACTGTGTATCTGACTGTGTGTTTCTGACTGTGTGTTTCTGACTGTGTCTCTGACTGTGTATCTGACTGTGTGTCTGACTGTGTATCTGACTGTGTGTCTGGCTGTGTGTGTCTGACTGTGTGTCTGACTGTGTGTCTGACTGTGTGTGTCTGACTGTGTGTGTCTGACTGTGTGTGTCTGACTGTGTGTCTGACTGTGTGTGTCTGACTGTGTATCTGACTGTGTGTATCTGACTGTGTGTATCTGACTGTGTGTCTGACTGTGTATCTGACTGTGTGTGTCTGACTGTGTGTATCTGACTGTGTGTATCTGACTGTGTGTGTCTGACTGTGTGTGTCTGACTGTGTGTCTGACTGTGTGTATCTGACTGTGTGTATCTGACTGTGTGTCTGACTGTGTCTCTGACTGTGTGTCTCTGACTGTGTATCTGACTGTGTGTATCTGACTGTGTGTATCTGACTGTGTGTCTCTGACTGTGTATCTGACTGTGTATCTGACTGTGTGTATCTGACTGTGTATCTGACTGTGTGTCTGACTGTGTGTATCTGACTGTGTGTGTCTGACTGTGTGTCTGACTGTGTGTATCTGACTGTGTGTGTCTGACTGTGTGTCTGACTGTGTATCTGACTGTGTGTATCTGACTGTGTGTATCTGACTGTGTGTCTGACTGTGTATCTGACTGTGTGTGTCTGACTGTGTGTATCTGACTGTGTATCTGACTGTGTGTCTGACTGTGTGTATCTGACTGTGTGTGTCTGACTGTGTGTCTGACTGTGTGTATCTGACTGTGTGTATCTGACTGTGTGTGTCTGACTGTGTGTGTCTGACTGTGTGTATCTGACTGTGTATCTGACTGTGTGTATCTGACTGTGTATCTGACTGTGTCTCTGACTGTGTCTCTGACTGTGTGTCTCTGACTGTGTGTATCTGACTGTGTGTATCTGACTGTGTATCTGACTGTGTATCTGACTGTGTCTCTGACTGTGTGTCTCTGACTGTGTATCTGACTGTGTGTATCTGACTGTGTGTATCTGACTGTGTGTCTGACTGTGTGTCTCTGACTGTGTGTCTCTGACTGTGTGTCTGACTGTGTGTGTCTGACTGTGTGTCTGACTGTGTGTCTGACTGTGTGTCTGACTGTGTGTCTCTGACTGTGTGTATCTGACTGTGTGTATCTGACTGTGTATCTGAATGTGTCTCTGACTGTGTCTCTGACTGTGTCTCTGACTGTGTATCTCTGACTGTGTGTCTCTGACTGTGTGTCTGACTGTGTGTGTCTGACTGTGTGTCTGACTGTGTGTCTGACTGTGTCTCTGACTGTGTATCTGACTGTGTGTCTGACTGTGTATCTGACTGTGTGTCTGACTGTGTGTGTCTGACTGTGTGTCTGACTGTGTGTCTGACTGTGTGTGTCTGACTGTGTGTGTCTGACTGTGTGTCTGACTGTGTGTATCTGACTGTGTGTCTGACTGTGTGTGTCTGACTGTGTGTATCTGACTGTGTGTCTGACTGTGTGTCTCTGACTGTGTGTCTGACTGTGTGTCTGACTGTGTATCTGACTGTGTGTCTCTGACTGTGTGTCTGACTGTGTGTGTCTGACTGTGTGTATCTGACTGTGTGTATCTGACTGTGTGTCTCTGACTGTGTGTCTGACTGTGTGTGTCTGACTGTGTGTGTCTGACTGTGTGTGTCTGACTGTGTGTATCTGACTGTGTGTCTGACTGTGTGTATCTGACTGTGTGTATCTGACTGTGTGTCTGACTGTGTGTCTCTGACTGTGTATCTGACTGTGTATCTGACTGTGTATCTGACTGTGTGTATCTGACTGTGTGTCTGACTGTGTGTGTCTGACTGTGTGTATCTGACTGTGTGTCTGACTGTGTCTCTGACTGTGTATCTGACTGTGTGTCTCTGACTGTGTGTATCTGACTGTGTATCTGACTGTGTGTCTGACTGTGTATCTGACTGTGTATCTGACTGTGTATCTGACTGTGTGTATCTGACTGTGTATCTGACTGTGTGTCTGACTGTGTATCTGACTGTGTATCTGACTGTGTATCTGACTGTGTCTCTGACTGTGTGTCTGACTGTGTGTCTGACTGTGTGTATCTGACTGTGTGTCTGACTGTGTGTATCTGACTGTGTGTGTCTGACTGTGTGTGTCTGACTGTGTGTATCTGACTGTGTGTGTCTGACTGTGTATCTGACTGTGTGTATCTGACTGTGTGTATCTGACTGTGTGTGTCTGACTGTGTGTCTGACTGTGTGTCTGACTGTGTGTATCTGACTGTGTGTCTGACTGTGTGTCTGACTGTGTGTGTCTGACTGTGTGTCTGACTGTGTGTATCTGACTGTGTCTCTGACTGTGTCTCAGACTGTGTCTCTGACTGTGTGTCTCTGACTGTGTCTCTGACTGTGTGTGTCTGACTGTGTGTGTCTGACTGTGTGTATCTGACTGTGTATCTGACTGTGTGTGTCTGACTGTGTGTCTGACTGTGTGGGTCTGACTGTGTGTCTGACTGTGTGTCTCTGACTGTGTCTCTGACTGTGTCTCTGACTGTGTCTCTGACTGTGTGTCTCTGACTGTGTCTCTGACTGTGTGTGTCTGACTGTGTGTGTCTGACTGTGTGTCTGACTGTGTGTGTCTGACTGTGTGTGTCTGACTGTGTGTATCTGACTGTGTATCTGACTGTGTGTGTCTGACTGTGTGTCTGACTGTGTGTGTCTGACTGTGTATCTGACTGTGTATCTGACTGTGTCTCTGACTGTGTCTCTGACTGTGTGTCTGACTGTGTGTGTCTGACTGTGTGTCTGACTGTGTATCTGACTGTGTATCTGACTGTGTATCTGACTGTGTGTCTGACTGTGTGTGTCTGACTGTGTATCTGACTGTGTGTTTCTGAGTGTGTGTATCTGACTGTGTCTCTGACTGTGTATCTGACTGTGTGTCTGACTGTGTATCTGACTGTGTGTCTGGCTGTGTGTGTCTGACTGTGTGTCTGACTGTGTGTCTGACTGTGTGTGTCTGACTGTGTGTGTCTGACTGTGTGTGTCTGACTGTGTGTCTGACTGTGTGTGTCTGACTGTGTGTATCTGACTGTGTGTCTGACTGTGTTTCTGACTGTGTGTATCTGACTGTGTGTCTGACTGTGTGTCTGACTGTGTGTCTCTGACTGTGTGTCTGACTGTGTGTCCGACTGTGTATCTGACTGTGTGTCTCTGACTGTGTGTCTGACTGTGTGTGTCTGACTGTGTGTATCTGACTGTGTGTCTGACTGTGTGTGTCTGACTGTGTGTATCTGACTGTGTGTGTCTGACTGTGTGTGTCTGACTGTGTGTGTCTGACTGTGTGTGTCTGACTGTGTGTCTGACTGTGTGTATCTGACTGTGTGTGTCTGACTGTGTGTGTCTGACTGTGTGTCTGACTGTGTCTCTGACTGTGTCTCTGACTGTGTCTCTGACTGTGTGTATCTGACTGTGTATCTGACTGTGTGTATCTGACTGTGTATCTGACTGTGTGTCTGACTGTGTGTATCTGACTGTGTGTCGCTGACTGTGTGTCTCTGACTGTGTGTCTCTGACTGTGTGTATCTGACTGTGTATCTGACTGTGTGTCTGACTGTGTGTATCTGACTGTGTGTGTCTGACTGTGTCTCTGACTGTGTCTCTGACTGTGTCTCTGACTGTGTGTCTCTGACTGTGTGTATCTGACTGTGTATCTGACTGTGTGTCTGACTGTGTATCTGACTGTGTATCTGACTGTGTCTCTGACTGTGTGTATCTGACTGTGTATCTGACTGTGTATCTGACTGTGTGTCTGACTGTGTATCTGACTGTGTATCTGACTGTGTATCTGACTGTGTGTCTGACTGTGTATCTGACTGTGTGTGTCTGACTGTGTATCTGACTGTGTCTCTGACTGTGTGTATCTGACTGTGTGTATCTGACTGTGTCTCTGACTGTGTCTCTGACTGTGTCTCTGACTGTGTCTCTGACTGTGTGTCTCTGACTGTGTGTCTCTGACTGTGTGTCTGACTGTGTGTGTCTGACTGTGTGTCTGACTGTGTGTCTGACTGTGTGTCTGACTGTGTGTCTCTGTCTGTGTGTATCTGACTGTGTGTATCTGACTGTGTATCTGAATGTGTCTCTGACTGTGTCTCTGACTGTGTCTCTGACTGTGTCTCTGACTGTGTGTCTCTGACTGTGTGTCTCTGACTGTGTGTCTGACTGTGTGTGTCTGACTGTGTGTCTGACTGTGTGTCTGACTGTGTCTCTGACTGTGTATCTGACTGTGTGTCTGACTGTGTATCTGACTGTGTGTCTGACTGTGTGTGTCTGACTGTGTGTCTGACTGTGTGTCTGACTGTGTGTGTCTGACTGTGTGTGTCTGACTGTGTGTCTGACTGTGTGTATCTGACTGTGTGTCTGACTGTGTGTGTCTGACTGTGTGTATCTGACTGTGTGTCTGACTGTGTGTCTCTGACTGTGTGTCTGACTGTGTGTCTGACTGTGTATCTGACTGTGTGTCTCTGACTGTGTGTCTGACTGTGTGTGTCTGACTGTGTGTATCTGACTGTGTGTATCTGACTGTGTGTCTCTGACTGTGTGTCTGACTGTGTGTGTCTGACTGTGTGTGTCTGACTGTGTGTGTCTGACTGTGTGTATCTGACTGTGTGTCTGACTGTGTGTATCTGACTGTGTGTGTCTGACTGTGTGTGTCTGACTGTGAGTCTGACTGTGTCTCTGACTGTGTCTCTGACTGTGTGTATCTGACTGTGTGTCTGACTGTGTGTATCTGACTGTGTGTCTGACTGTGTGTCTCTGACTGTGTATCTGACTGTGTATCTGACTGTGTATCTGACTGTGTGTATCTGACTGTGTGTCTGACTGTGTGTGTCTGACTGTGTGTATCTGACTGTGTGTCTGACTGTGTCTCTGACTGTGTATCTGACTGTGTGTCTCTGACTGTGTGTATCTGACTGTGTATCTGACTGTGTGTCTGACTGTGTATCTGACTGTGTATCTGACTGTGTATCTGACTGTGTGTATCTGACTGTGTATCTGACTGTGTGTCTGACTGTGTATCTGACTGTGTATCTGACTGTGTATCTGACTGTGTCTCTGACTGTGTGTCTGACTGTGTGTCTGACTGTGTGTATCTGACTGTGTGTCTGACTGTGTGTATCTGACTGTGTGTGTCTGACTGTGTGTGTCTGACTGTGTGTATCTGACTGTGTGTGTCTGACTGTGTATCTGACTGTGTGTATCTGACTGTGTGTATCTGACTGTGTGTGTCTGACTGTGTGTCTGACTGTGTATCTGACTGTGTGTATCTGACTGTGTGTCTGACTGTGTGTCTGACTGTGTGTGTCTGACTGTGTGTCTGACTGTGTGTATCTGACTGTGTCTCTGACTGTGTCTCAGACTGTGTCTCTGACTGTGTGTCTCTGACTGTGTCTCTGACTGTGTGTGTCTGACTGTGTGTGTCTGACTGTGTGTATCTGACTGTGTATCTGACTGTGTGTGTCTGACTGTGTGTCTGACTGTGTGGGTCTGACTGTGTGTCTGACTGTGTGTCTCTGACTGTGTCTCTGACTGTGTCTCTGACTGTGTCTCTGACTGTGTGTCTCTGACTGTGTCTCTGACTGTGTGTGTCTGACTGTGTGTGTCTGACTGTGTGTCTGACTGTGTGTGTCTGACTGTGTGTGTCTGACTGTGTGTATCTGACTGTGTATCTGACTGTGTGTGTCTGACTGTGTGTCTGACTGTATGTGTCTGACTGTGTGTGTCTGACTGTGTATCTGACTGTGTATCTGACTGTGTCTCTGACTGTGTCTCTGACTGTGTGTCTGACTGTGTGTGTCTGACTGTGTGTCTGACTGTGTATCTGACTGTGTATCTGACTGTGTATCTGACTGTGTGTCTGACTGTGTGTGTCTGACTGTGTATCTGACTGTGTGTTTCTGACTGTGTGTTTCTGACTGTGTCTCTGACTGTGTATCTGACTGTGTGTCTGACTGTGTATCTGACTGTGTGTCTGGCTGTGTGTGTCTGACTGTGTGTCTGACTGTGTGTCTGACTGTGTGTCTCTGACTGTGTGTCTCTGACTGTGTGTCTGACTGTGTGTGTCTGACTGTGTGTCTGACTGTGTGTCTGACTGTGTGTCTGACTGTGTGTCTCTGACTGTGTGTATCTGACTGTGTGTATCTGACTGTGTATCTGAATGTGTCTCTGACTGTGTCTCTGACTGTGTCTCTGACTGTGTCTCTGACTGTGTATCTCTGACTGTGTGTCTCTGACTGTGTGTCTGACTGTGTGTGTCTGACTGTGTGTCTGACTGTGTGTCTGACTGTGTCTCTGACTGTGTATCTGACTGTGTGTCTGACTGTGTATCTGACTGTGTGTCTGACTGTGTGTGTCTGACTGTGTGTCTGACTGTGTGTCTGACTGTGTGTGTCTGACTGTGTGTGTCTGACTCTGTGTCTGACTGTGTGTATCTGACTGTGTGTCTGACTGTGTGTGTCTGACTGTGTGTATCTGACTGTGTGTCTGACTGTGTGTCTCTGACTGTGTGTCTGACTGTGTGTCTGACTGTGTATCTGACTGTGTGTCTCTGACTGTGTGTCTGACTGTGTGTGTCTGACTGTGTGTATCTGACTGTGTGTATCTGACTGTGTGTCTCTGACTGTGTGTCTGACTGTGTGTGTCTGACTGTGTGTGTCTGACTGTGTGTGTCTGACTGTGTGTATCTGACTGTGTGTCTGACTGTGTGTATCTGACTGTGTGTGTCTGACTGTGTGTGTCTGACTGTGAGTCTGACTGTGTCTCTGACTGTGTCTCTGACTGTGTGTATCTGACTGTGTGTCTGACTGTGTGTATCTGACTGTGTGTCTGACTGTGTGTCTCTGACTGTGTATCTGACTGTGTATCTGACTGTGTATCTGACTGTGTGTATCTGACTGTGTGTCTGACTGTGTGTGTCTGACTGTGTGTATCTGACTGTGTGTCTGACTGTGTCTCTGACTGTGTATCTGACTGTGTGTCTCTGACTGTGTGTATCTGACTGTGTATCTGACTGTGTGTCTGACTGTGTATCTGACTGTGTATCTGACTGTGTATCTGACTGTGTGTATCTGACTGTGTATCTGACTGTGTGTCTGACTGTGTATCTGACTGTGTATCTGACTGTGTATCTGACTGTGTCTCTGACTGTGTGTCTGACTGTGTGTCTGACTGTGTGTATCTGACTGTGTGTCTGACTGTGTGTATCTGACTGTGTGTGTCTGACTGTGTGTGTCTGACTGTGTGTATCTGACTGTGTGTGTCTGACTGTGTATCTGACTGTGTGTATCTGACTGTGTGTATCTGACTGTGTGTGTCTGACTGTGTGTCTGACTGTGTGTCTGACTGTGTGTATCTGACTGTGTGTCTGACTGTGTGTCTGACTGTGTGTGTCTGACTGTGTGTCTGACTGTGTGTATCTGACTGTGTCTCTGACTGTGTCTCAGACTGTGTCTCTGACTGTGTGTCTCTGACTGTGTCTCTGACTGTGTGTGTCTGACTGTGTGTGTCTGACTGTGTGTATCTGACTGTGTATCTGACTGTGTGTGTCTGACTGTGTGTCTGACTGTGTGGGTCTGACTGTGTGTCTGACTGTGTGTCTCTGACTGTGTCTCTGACTGTGTCTCTGACTGTGTCTCTGACTGTGTGTCTCTGACTGTGTCTCTGACTGTGTGTGTCTGACTGTGTGTGTCTGACTGTGTGTCTGACTGTGTGTGTCTGACTGTGTGTGTCTGACTGTGTGTATCTGACTGTGTATCTGACTGTGTGTGTCTGACTGTGTGTCTGACTGTGTGTGTCTGACTGTGTATCTGACTGTGTATCTGACTGTGTCTCTGACTGTGTCTCTGACTGTGTGTCTGACTGTGTGTGTCTGACTGTGTGTCTGACTGTGTATCTGACTGTGTATCTGACTGTGTATCTGACTGTGTGTCTGACTGTGTGTGTCTGACTGTGTATCTGACTGTGTGTTTCTGAGTGTGTGTATCTGACTGTGTCTCTGACTGTGTATCTGACTGTGTGTCTGACTGTGTATCTGACTGTGTGTCTGGCTGTGTGTGTCTGACTGTGTGTCTGACTGTGTGTCTGACTGTGTGTGTCTGACTGTGTGTGTCTGACTGTGTGTGTCTGACTGTGTGTCTGACTGTGTGTGTCTGACTGTGTGTATCTGACTGTGTGTCTGACTGTGTTTCTGACTGTGTGTATCTGACTGTGTGTCTGACTGTGTGTCTGACTGTGTGTCTCTGACTGTGTGTCTGACTGTGTGTCCGACTGTGTATCTGACTGTGTGTCTCTGACTGTGTGTCTGACTGTGTGTGTCTGACTGTGTGTATCTGACTGTGTGTCTGACTGTGTGTGTCTGACTGTGTGTATCTGACTGTGTGTGTCTGACTGTGTGTGTCTGACTGTGTGTGTCTGACTGTGTGTGTCTGACTGTGTGTCTGACTGTGTGTATCTGACTGTGTGTGTCTGGCTGTGTGTGTCTGACTGTGTGTCTGACTGTGTCTCTGACTGTGTCTCTGACTGTGTCTCTGACTGTGTGTATCTGACTGTGTATCTGACTGTGTGTATCTGACTGTGTATCTGACTGTGTGTCTGACTGTGTGTATCTGACTGTGTGTCGCTGACTGTGTGTCTCTGACTGTGTGTCTCTGACTGTGTGTATCTGACTGTGTATCTGACTGTGTGTCTGACTGTGTGTATCTGACTGTGTGTGTCTGACTGTGTCTCTGACTGTGTCTCTGACTGTGTCTCTGACTGTGTGTCTCTGACTGTGTGTATCTGACTGTGTATCTGACTGTGTGTCTGACTGTGTATCTGACTGTGTATCTGACTGTGTCTCTGACTGTGTGTATCTGACTGTGTATCTGACTGTGTATCTGACTGTGTGTCTGACTGTGTATCTGACTGTGTATCTGACTGTGTATCTGACTGTGTGTCTGACTGTGTATCTGACTGTGTGTGTCTGACTGTGTATCTGACTGTGTCTCTGACTGTGTGTATCTGACTGTGTGTATCTGACTGTGTCTCTGACTGTGTCTCTGACTGTGTCTCTGACTGTGTCTCTGACTGTGTGTCTCTGACTGTGTGTCTCTGACTGTGTGTCTGACTGTGTGTGTCTGACTGTGTGTCTGACTGTGTGTCTGACTGTGTGTCTGACTGTGTGTCTCTGACTGTGTGTATCTGACTGTGTGTATCTGACTGTGTATCTGAATGTGTCTCTGACTGTGTCTCTGACTGTGTCTCTGACTGTGTCTCTGACTGTGTGTCTCTGACTGTGTGTCTCTGACTGTGTGTCTGACTGTGTGTGTCTGACTGTGTGTCTGACTGTGTCTCTGACTGTGTATCTGACTGTGTGTCTGACTGTGTATCTGACTGTGTGTCTGACTGTGTGTGTCTGACTGTGTGTCTGACTGTGTGTCTGACTGTGTGTGTCTGACTGTGTGTGTCTGACTGTGTGTCTGACTGTGTGTATCTGACTGTGTGTCTGACTGTGTGTGTCTGACTGTGTGTATCTGACTGTGTGTCTGACTGTGTGTCTCTGACTGTGTGTCTGACTGTGTGTCTGACTGTGTATCTGACTGTGTGTCTCTGACTGTGTGTCTGACTGTGTGTGTCTGACTGTGTGTATCTGACTGTGTGTATCTGACTGTGTGTCTCTGACTGTGTGTCTGACTGTGTGTGTCTGACTGTGTGTGTCTGACTGTGTGTGTCTGACTGTGTGTATCTGACTGTGTGTCTGACTGTGTGTATCTGACTGTGTGTGTCTGACTGTGTGTGTCTGACTGTGAGTCTGACTGTGTCTCTGACTGTGTCTCTGACTGTGTGTATCTGACTGTGTGTCTGACTGTGTGTATCTGACTGTGTGTCTGACTGTGTGTCTCTGACTGTGTATCTGACTGTGTATCTGACTGTGTATCTGACTGTGTGTATCTGACTGTGTGTCTGACTGTGTGTGTCTGACTGTGTGTATCTGACTGTGTGTCTGACTGTGTCTCTGACTGTGTATCTGACTGTGTGTCTCTGACTGTGTGTATCTGACTGTGTATCTGACTGTGTGTCTGACTGTGTATCTGACTGTGTATCTGACTGTGTATCTGACTGTGTGTATCTGACTGTGTATCTGACTGTGTGTCTGACTGTGTATCTGACTGTGTATCTGACTGTGTATCTGACTGTGTCTCTGACTGTGTGTCTGACTGTGTGTCTGACTGTGTGTATCTGACTGTGTGTCTGACTGTGTGTATCTGACTGTGTGTGTCTGACTGTGTGTGTCTGACTGTGTGTATCTGACTGTGTGTGTCTGACTGTGTATCTGACTGTGTGTATCTGACTGTGTGTATCTGACTGTGTGTGTCTGACTGTGTGTCTGACTGTGTATCTGACTGTGTGTATCTGACTGTGTGTCTGACTGTGTGTCTGACTGTGTGTGTCTGACTGTGTGTCTGACTGTGTGTATCTGACTGTGTCTCTGACTGTGTCTCAGACTGTGTCTCTGACTGTGTGTCTCTGACTGTGTCTCTGACTGTGTGTGTCTGACTGTGTGTGTCTGACTGTGTGTATCTGACTGTGTATCTGACTGTGTGTGTCTGACTGTGTGTCTGACTGTGTGGGTCTGACTGTGTGTCTGACTGTGTGTCTCTGACTGTGTCTCTGACTGTGTCTCTGACTGTGTCTCTGACTGTGTGTCTCTGACTGTGTCTCTGACTGTGTGTGTCTGACTGTGTGTGTCTGACTGTGTGTCTGACTGTGTGTGTCTGACTGTGTGTGTCTGACTGTGTGTATCTGACTGTGTATCTGACTGTGTGTGTCTGACTGTGTGTCTGACTGTATGTGTCTGACTGTGTGTGTCTGACTGTGTATCTGACTGTGTATCTGACTGTGTCTCTGACTGTGTCTCTGACTGTGTGTCTGACTGTGTGTGTCTGACTGTGTGTCTGACTGTGTATCTGACTGTGTATCTGACTGTGTATCTGACTGTGTGTCTGACTGTGTGTGTCTGACTGTGTATCTGACTGTGTGTTTCTGACTGTGTGTTTCTGACTGTGTCTCTGACTGTGTATCTGACTGTGTGTCTGACTGTGTATCTGACTGTGTGTCTGGCTGTGTGTGTCTGACTGTGTGTCTGACTGTGTGTCTGACTGTGTGTCTCTGACTGTGTGTCTCTGACTGTGTGTCTGACTGTGTGTGTCTGACTGTGTGTCTGACTGTGTGTCTGACTGTGTGTCTGACTGTGTGTCTCTGACTGTGTGTATCTGACTGTGTGTATCTGATTGTGTATCTGAATGTGTCTCTGACTGTGTCTCTGACTGTGTCTCTGACTGTGTCTCTGACTGTGTATCTCTGACTGTGTGTCTCTGACTGTGTGTCTGACTGTGTGTGTCTGACTGTGTGTCTGACTGTGTGTCTGACTGTGTCTCTGACTGTGTATCTGACTGTGTGTCTGACTGTGTATCTGACTGTGTGTCTGACTGTGTGTGTCTGACTGTGTGTCTGACTGTGTGTCTGACTGTGTGTGTCTGACTGTGTGTGTCTGACTGTGTGTCTGACTGTGTGTATCTGACTGTGTGTCTGACTGTGTGTGTCTGACTGTGTGTATCTGACTGTGTGTCTGACTGTGTGTCTGACTGTGTGTCTGACTGTGTATCTGACTGTGTGTATCTGACTGTGTGTCTGACTGTGTGTGTCTGACTGTGTGTATCTGACTGTGTGTATCTGACTGTGTGTCTCTGACTGTGTGTCTGACTGTGTGTCTGACTGTGTGTGTCTGACTGTGTGTGTCTGACTGTGTGTATCTGACTGTGTGTCTGACTGTGTGTATCTGACTGTGTGTGTCTGACTGTGTGTGTCTGACTGTGAGTCTGACTGTGTCTCTGACTGTGTCTCTGACTGTGTGTATCTGACTGTGTGTCTGACTGTGTGTATCTGACTGTGTGTCTGACTGTGTGTCTCTGACTGTGTATCTGACTGTTTATCTGACTGTGTATCTGACTGTGTGTATCTGACTGTGTGTCTGACTGTGTGTGTCTGACTGTGTGTATCTGACTGTGTGTCTGACTGTGTCTCTGACTGTGTATCTGACTGTGTGTCTCTGACTGTGTGTATCTGACTGTGTATCTGACTGTGTGTCTGACTGTGTATCTGACTGTGTATCTGACTGTGTATCTGACTGTGTATCTGACTGTGTGTCTGACTGTGTATCTGACTGTGTATCTGACTGTGTATCTGACTGTGTCTCTGACTGTGTGTCTGACTGTGTGTCTGACTGTGTGTATCTGACTGTGTGTCTGACTGTGTGTATCTGACTGTGTGTGTCTGACTGTGTGTGTCTGACTGTGTGTATCTGACTGTGTGTGTCTGACTGTGTATCTGACTGTGTGTATCTGACTGTGTGTATCTGACTGTGTGTGTCTGACTGTGTGTCTGACTGTGTGTCTGACTGTGTGTATCTGACTGTGTGTCTGACTGTGTGTCTGACTGTGTGTGTCTGACTGTGTGTCTGACTGTGTGTATCTGACTGTGTCTCTGACTGTGTCTCTGACTGTGTGTCTCTGACTGTGTGTCTCTGACTGTGTCTCTGACTGTGTGTGTCTGACTGTGTGTGTCTGACTGTGTGTATCTGACTGTGTATCTGACTGTGTGTGTCTGACTGTGTGTCTGACTGTGTGGGTCTGACTGTGTGTCTGACTGTGTGTCTCTGACTGTGTCTCTGACTGTGTCTCTGACTGTGTCTCTGACTGTGTGTCTCTGACTGTGTCTCTGACTGTGTGTGTCTGACTGTGTGTGTCTGACTGTGTGTCTGACTGTGTGTGTCTGACTGTGTGTGTCTGACTGTGTGTATCTGACTGTGTATCTGACTGTGTGTGTCTGACTGTGTGTCTGACTGTGTGTGTCTGACTGTGTATCTGACTGTGTATCTGACTGTGTCTCTGACTGTGTCTCTGACTGTGTGTCTGACTGTGTGTGTCTGACTGTGTGTCTGACTGTGTATCTGACTGTGTATCTGACTGTGTATCTGACTGTGTGTCTGACTGTGTGTGTCTGACTGTGTATCTGACTGTGTGTTTCTGAGTGTGTGTATCTGACTGTGTCTCTGACTGTGTATCTGACTGTGTGTCTGACTGTGTATCTGACTGTGTGTCTGGCTGTGTGTGTCTGACTGTGTGTCTGACTGTGTGTCTGACTGTGTGTGTCTGACTGTGTGTGTCTGACTGTGTGTGTCTGACTGTGTGTCTGACTGTGTGTGTCTGACTGTGTGTATCTGACTGTGTGTCTGACTGTGTTTCTGACTGTGTGTATCTGACTGTGTGTCTGACTGTGTGTCTGACTGTGTGTCTCTGACTGTGTGTCTGACTGTGTGTCCGACTGTGTATCTGACTGTGTGTCTCTGACTGTGTGTCTGACTGTGTGTGTCTGACTGTGTGTATCTGACTGTGTGTCTGACTGTGTGTGTCTGACTGTGTGTATCTGACTGTGTGTGTCTGACTGTGTGTGTCTGACTGTGTGTGTCTGACTGTGTGTGTCTGACTGTGTGTCTGACTGTGTGTATCTGACTGTGTGTGTCTGGCTGTGTGTGTCTGACTGTGTGTCTGACTGTGTCTCTGACTGTGTCTCTGACTGTGTCTCTGACTGTGTGTATCTGACTGTGTATCTGACTGTGTGTATCTGACTGTGTATCTGACTGTGTGTCTGACTGTGTGTATCTGACTGTGTGTCGCTGACTGTGTGTCTCTGACTGTGTGTCTCTGACTGTGTGTATCTGACTGTGTATCTGACTGTGTGTCTGACTGTGTGTATCTGACTGTGTGTGTCTGACTGTGTCTCTGACTGTGTCTCTGACTGTGTCTCTGACTGTGTGTCTCTGACTGTGTGTATCTGACTGTGTATCTGACTGTGTGTCTGACTGTGTATCTGACTGTGTATCTGACTGTGTCTCTGACTGTGTGTATCTGACTGTGTATCTGACTGTGTATCTGACTGTGTGTCTGACTGTGTATCTGACTGTGTATCTGACTGTGTATCTGACTGTGTGTCTGACTGTGTATCTGACTGTGTGTGTCTGACTGTGTATCTGACTGTGTGTCTGACTGTGTGTGTCTGACTGTGTATCTGACTGTGTATCTGACTGTGTGTCTCTGACTGTGTATCTGACTGTGTGTGTCTGACTGTGTATCTGACTGTGTATCTGACTGTGTGTCTGACTGTGTGTCTGACTGTGTGTCTGACTGTGTGTGTCTGACTGTGTATCTGACTGTGTATCTGACTGTGTATCTGACTGTGTGTCTCTGACTGTGTATCTGACTGTGTGTCTCTGACTGTGTATCTGACTGTGTGTATCTGACTGTGTGTGTCTGACTGTGTATCTGACTGTGTTTCTGACTGGGTATCTGACTGTGTATCTGACTGTGTGTCTCTGACTGTGTATCTGACTGTGTGTTTCTGACTGTGTATCTGACTGTGTATCTGACTGTGTGTCTCTGACTGTGTATCTGACTGTGTGTGTCTGACTGTGTATCTGACTGTGTATCTGACTGTGTGTCTGACTGTGTATCTGACTGTGTATCTGACTGTGTCTCTGACTGTGTGTCTGACTGTGTGTGTCTGACTGTGTGTCTGACTGTGTGTCTGACTGTGTGTGTCTGACTGTGTGTCTGACTGTGTGTGTCTGACTGTGTGTGTCTGACTGTGTGTCTGACTGTGTGTGTCTGACTGTGTATCTGACTGTGTGTGTCTGACTGTGTGTCTGACTGTGTGTGTCTGACTGTGTGTCTGACTGTGTGTGTCTGACTGTGTGTGTCTGACTGTGTGTGTCTGACTGTGTATCTGACTGTGTGTGTCTGACTGTGTGTATCTGACTGTGTATCTGACTGTGTGTCTGACTGTGTGTCTGACTGTGTGTGTCTGACTGTGTGTCTGACTGTGTGTCTGACTGTGTATCTGACTGTGTGTCTCTACTGTGTGTCTGACTGTGTGTGTCTGACTGTGTGTGTCTGACTGTGTGTGTCTGACTGTGTGTCTGACTGTGTGTCTGACTGTGTGTGTCTGACTGTGTGTGTCTGACTGTGTGTCTGACTGTGTATCTGACTGTGTCTCTGACTGTGTGTCTCTGACTGTGTGTATCTGACTGTGTATCTGACTGTGTATCTGACTGTGTATCTGACTGTGTGTCTGACTGTGTGTATCTGACTGTGTGTCTGACTGTGTGTATCTGACTGTGTGTATCTGACTGTGTCTCTGACTGTGTCTCTGACTGTGTCTCTGACTGTGTCTCTGACTGTGTGTATCTGACTGTGTATCTGACTGTGTGTATCTGACTGTGTATCTGACTGTGTGTCTGACTGTGTGTCTCTGACTGTGTGTATCTGGCTGTGTATCTGACTGTGTGTATCTGACTGTGTTTCTGACTGTGTGTATCTGACTGTGTGTCTGACTGTGTCTCTGACTGTGTATCTGACTGTGTGTCTGACTGTGTGTATCTGACTGTGTGTCTGACTGTGTGTCTGACTGTGTATCTGACTGTGTATCTGACTGTGTCTCTGACTGTGTCTCTGACTGTGTCTCTGACTGTGTGTCTCTGACTGTGTGTATCTGACTGTGTATCTGACTGTGTGTCTGACTGTGTGTCTGACTGTGTATCTGACTGTGTGTCTGACTGTGTGTCTGACTGTGTATCTGACTGTGTATCCGACTGTGTCTCTTACTGTGTCTCTGACTGTGTATCTGACTGTGTGTCTGACTGTGTGTCTGACTGTGTGTGTCTGACTGTGTATCTGACTGTGTGTCTGACTGTGTATCTGACTGTGTGTCTGACTGTGTGTCTGACTGTGTGTATCTGACTGTGTGTCTGACTGTGTGTCTGACTGTGTGTGTCTGACTGTGTGTCTGACTGTGTGTATCTGACTGTGTGTATCTGACTGTGTGTGTCTGACTGTGTGTCTGACTGTGTGTATCTGACTGTGTGTCTGACTGTGTGTGTCTGACTGTGTGTCTGACTGTGTGTGTCTGACTGTGTGTCTGACTGTGTGTCTGACTGTGTGTGTCTGACTGTGTGTCTGACTGTGTGTGTCTGACTGTGTGTCTGACTGTGTGTGTCTGACTGTGTGTGTCTGACTGTGTGTCTGACTGTGTCTCTGACTGTGTCTCTGACTGTGTCTCTGACTGTGTGTCTCTGACTGTGTATCTGACTGTGTATCTGACTGTGTATCTGACTGTGTGTGTCTGACTGTTTGTGTCTGACTGTGTGTCTGACTGTGTGTGTCTGACTGTGTATCTGACTGTGTGTCTGACTGTGTATCTGACTGTGTATCTGACTGTGTCTCTGACTGTGTATCTGACTGTGTCTCTGACTGTGTATCTGACTGTGTGTGTCTGACTGTGTGTCTGACTGTGTGTGTCTGACTGTGTGTGTCTGACTGTGTGTCTGACTGTGTGTCTGACTGTGTGTGTCTGACTGTGTATCTGACTGTGTATCTGACTGTGTGTATCTGACTGTGTGTATCTGACTGTGTGTCTGACTGTGTGTCTGACTGTGTGTGTCTGACTGTGTGTCTGACTGTGTATCTGACTGTGTGTCTGACTGTGTGTATCTGACTGTGTGTATCTGACTGTGTCTCTGACTGTGTCTCTGACTGTGTCTCTGACTGTGTGTCTGACTGTGTCTCTGACTGTGTCTCTGACTGTGTCTCTGACTGTGTATCTGACTGTGTGTATCTGACTGTGTATCTGACTGTGTGTATCTGACTGTGTGCCTCTGACTGTGTCTCTGACTGTGTGTCTGACTGTGTGTATCTGACTGTGTGTATCTGACTGTGTATCTGACTGTGTATCTGACTGTGTCTCTGACTGTGTCTCTGACTGTGTCTCTGACTGTGTCTCTGACTGTGTGTCTCTGACTGTGTGTATCTGACTGTGTGTATCTGACTGTGTGTCTGACTGTGTCTGACTGTGTGTCTGACTGTGTGTGTCTGACTGTGTGTGTCTGACTGTGTGTATCTGACTGTGTGTCTGACTGTGTGTCTGACTGTGTGTCTGACTGTGTGTCTGACTGTGTGTGTCTGACTGTGTATCTGACTGTGTGTCTGACTGTGTGTGTCTGACTGTGTGTGTCTGACTGTGTATCTGACTGTGTGTCTGACTGTGTGTCTCTGACTGTGTGTATCTGACTGTGTGTCTGACTGTGTGTCTGACTGTGTGTGTCTGACTGTGTGTGTCTGACTGTGTATATCTTCCACCAGTCCAGAGACTTGCTTCTTTACTGAACATAACATAAATGTTGTGTGTTTACATGTATGAGTAATGGACCCTTCAGTTGACATGAAGTACCTTCCAATCTCTATCTCTGCATAAACCCCTCCACAGCTCTCGTGCACGCACACACACAATCACAAAGCGCGCGCACATACACACACAGACACACACACACACACACACACACAGACTCCAGGGGTCTGCTGTGGCATTTCTGAATGTCTCGTCCTAATGCTCAGATTGATGGTCTGAATTATTTACCAGGAAGTGGCTGAGGGAGAGGAAAGGGATGCAGAAGTGTGTGTGTGGGGTGGGGGTGGGGGGGGGGGGGGGGGGGTAATCACATTATCATCAAACATTATGTTATTATAGCCCCATGGAATAACAGATCTCAGGTCCAGTACTGTGCAGTGTACCTCAACATGGAATAACAGATCTCAGGTCCTGTTTACCTCAACATGGAATAACAGATCTCAGGTCCACTACTGTACTGTAAACCTCAACGTGGAATAACAGACCTCAGATCCAGTGCTCATAAGATGGCGGTCTTCTGTGTTTGCCAGTTGTCTTCTGTGTTCTGTCAGTTGTCTTCTGTGTTCTGTCAGTTGTCTTCTGTGTTTGCCAGTTGTCTTCTGTGTTCTGTCAGTTGTCTTCTGTGTTCTGCCAGTTGTCTTCTGTGTTCTGTCAGTTGTCTTCTGTGTTCTGTCAGTTGTCTTCTGTGTTCTGTCAGTTGTCTTCTGTGTTCTGCCAGTTGTCTTCTGTGTTCTGTCAGTTGTCTTCTGTGTTCTGCCAGTTGTCTTCTGTGTTCTGTCAGTTGTCTTCTGTGTTCTGTCAGTTGTCTTCTGTGTTTGCCAGTTGTCTTCTTTGTTCTGTCAGTTGTCTTCTGTGTTCTGTCAGTTGTCTTCTGTGTTCTGTCAGTTGTCTTCTGTGTTTGCCAGTTGTCTTCTGTGTTCTGTCAGTTGTCTTCTGTGTTCTGCCAGTTGTCTTCTGTGTTCTGTCAGTTGTCTTTTGTGTTCTGTCAGTTGTCTTCTGTGTTCTGTCAGTTGTCTTCTGTGTTCTGCCAGTTGTCTTCTGTGTTCTGTCAGTTGTCTTCTGTGTTCTGCCAGTTGTCTTCTGTGTTCTGTCAGTTGTCTTCTGTGTTCTGTCAGTTGTCTTCTGTGTTTGCCAGTTGTCTTCTTTGTTCTGTCAGTTGTCTTCTGTGTTCTGTCAGTTGTCTTCTGTGTTCTGTCAGTTGTCTTCTGTGTTCTGCCAGTTGTCTTCTGTGTTCTGTCAGTTGTCTTCTGTGTTCTGTCAGTTGTCTTCTGTGTTCTGCCAGTTGTCTTCTGTGTTCTGTCAGTTGTCTTCTGTGTTCTGTCAGTTGTCTTCTGTGTTCTGTCAGTTGTCTTCTGTGTTCTGCCAGTTGTCTTCTGTGTTCTGCCAGTTGTCTTCTGTGTTCTGCCAGTTGTCTTCTGTGTTCTGCCAGTTGTCTTCTGTGTTCTGTCAGTTGTCTTCTGTGTTTGCCAGTTGTCTTCTGTGTTCTGCCAGTTGTCTTCTGTGTTCTGCCAGTTGTCTTCTGTGTTCTGCCAGTTGTCTTCTGTGTTCTTCCAGTTGTCTTCTGTGTTCTGTCAGTTGTCTTCTGTGTTTGCCAGTTGTCTTCTGTGTTCTGCCAGTTGTCTTCTGTGTTCTGTCAGTTGTCTTCTGTGTTCTGCCAGTTGTCTTCTGTGTTCTGCCAGTTGTCTTCTGTGTTCTGTCAGTTGTCTTCTGTGTTCTGTCAGTTGTCTTCTGTGTTTGCCAGTTGTCTTCTGTGTTTGCCAGTTGTCTTCTGTGTTGTCAGTTGTCTTCTATGTTCTGTCAGTTATCTGCTGTGTTCGGTCAGCAGTCTCTTGTGTTTGTCAGTGGCAGTGCTTCATAATACCACTGAGAGTGAATAATGGTTTGATCTGTGAATTTTTAACCTTGTAATTGTGTTAATAGCAGCTGGTTAACCTTAAGTTATGATGACGTCTTAAGCGCTTCATTCAGACATCATTGTTCTCTCTCCTGCTGCAGATAGACAGAGGGCATTTTAAATATTACTTACTTCTGGTGTTACACTAGTCTTAGGCAACCTGCCACTTGTTAGTTCATACGTTAATTATATGTTAAAAGAAACAGCCATGCTTTTACTTTGTCCTCGTCCCAAATGACACCCTATTCCCTATATAGAACCCTATGGGCCCTGGACAAAAGTAGTGCACCATATAGGGAATAGGGTGCCATTTGGGACTCTAAATGTACTGCATACTTACCTTTAAAGCATACTTTACCTTGAAGAGGACTACAGATGGGGTAGAAAATAGAGGTTTGTACCTTTTTTAGAGTCATTGATCTGGAAGGATAACTTTAGCTCTTGATTCAAAAAACTAAAAAGAACAAGATGACCCCATATTTGTCATATGTAATAATAGATGACACACACACACACACGCACACGCACAGGCACACACACACACACACACACACACACACACGCACACACACACACACGCACACATGCACAGGCACACACACACGCACACACACGCAAACGCAAACGCACAGGCACACACACACACACACACAGGCCAGACTAGGCCAAGAACTAGAGGTGGAGAGAAAGACAGTCAGTCTGGTCTCGTCTGGACACGTTGGGGTGAGAGGAAGTTAGCTGGAAACATACAAACTCACTGTTATATCCACTGGCTGGATCCCAGACTAGCATCTACTGTTATATCCACTGGCTGGATCCCAGACTAGCATCTACTGTTATATCCACTGGCTGGATCCCAGACTAGCATCTACTGTTATATCCACTGGCTGGATCCCAGACTAGCATCTACTGTTATATCCACTGGCTGGATCCCAGACTAGCATCTACTGTTATATCCACTGGCTGGATCCAAGACTAGCATCTACTGTTATATCCACTGGCTGGATCCCAGACTAGCATCTACTGTTATATCCACTGGCTGGATCCCAGACTAGCATCTACTGTTATATCCACTGGCTGGATCCAAGACTAGCATCTACTGTTATATCCACTGGCTGGATCCAAGACTAGCATCTACTGTTATATCCACTGGCTGGATCCAAGACTAGCATCTATTATTATATCCACTGGCTGGATCCAAGACTAGCATCTATTATTATATCCACTGGCTGGATCCCAGACTAGCATCTACTGTTATATCCACTGGCTGGATCCCAGACTAGCATCTACTGTTATATCCACTGGCTGGATCCCAGACTAGCATCTACTGTTATATCCACTGGCTGGATCCCAGACTAGCATCTACTGTTATATCCACTGGCTGGATCCCAGACTAGCATCTACTGTTATATCCACTGGCTGGATCCCAGACTAGCATCTACTGTTATATCCACTGGCTGGATCCCAGACTAGCATCTACTGTTATATCCACTGGCTGGATCCCAGACTAGCATCTACCTTCTGATAACCAGGTGGCGAATCGCATCTCTGCATGTCTGGCAGACATATCAGTGTGGATGTCGGATCACCACCTCAAGCTGAACCTCGGCAAGTCGGAGCTGCTCTTCCTCCCGGGGAAGGACTGCCCGCTCCATGATCTCGCCATCACGGTTGACAACTCCATTGTGTCCTCCTCCCAGAGTGCAAAGAACCTTGACGTGACCCTGGACAACACCCTGTCGTTCTCCGCTAACATCAAGGCGGTGACCCGATCCTGCAGGTTCATGCTCTACAACATTTGCAGAGTACGACCCTACCTTACACAGGAAGCGGCACAGGTCCTAATCCAGGCACTTGTCATCTCCCGTCTGGATTACTGCAACTCGCTGTTGGCTGGGCTCCCTGCCTGTGCCATTAAACCCCTACAACTTATCCAGAACGCTGCAGCCCGTCTGGTGTTCAACCTTCCCAAGTTCTCTCATGTCACCCCGCTCCTCCGCACACTCCACTGGCTTCCAGTTGAGGCTCGCATCTACTACAAGACCATGGTGCTTGCCTACGGAGCTGTGAGGGGAACGGCACCTCCGTACCTTCAGGCTCTGATCAGACCCTACACCCAAACGAGGGCACTACGTTCATCCACCTCTGGCCTGCTAGCTCCCCTACCTCTACGGAAGCACAGTTCCCGCTCAGCCCAGTCAAAGCTATTTGCTGCTCTTGCACCCCAATGGTGGAACAAGCTCCCCCACGACGCCAGGACAGCGGAGTCACTGACCACCTTCCGGAGACACTTGAAACCCCACCTCTTTAAGGAATACCTAGAATAGTATAAAGTAATCCTTCTACCCCCCCCCCCACCCCCCCTCCCCCCACCCCCCCATAAAAAAAAGGGAAAAAAGAGTGGTTATCCCACTGGCTATCATAAGGTGAATGAACCAATTTCTAAGTCGCTCTGGATAAGAGCGTCTGCTAAATGACGTAAATGTAAATGTTATATCCACTGGCTGGATCCCAGACTAGCATCTACTGTTATATCAGAATAGATTTCACTTTGAAAATATTCCTCTTTGAATAGAGTCCTCTTTGAATAGAGTCCTCTTTGAATAGAGTCCTCTTTGAATAGAGTCCTATTTGAATATATTCCCTTTGAATAGATTCCCTTTGAATATAGTCCTCTTTGAATAGAGTCCTCTTTGAATAGATTCCCTTTGAATAGATTCCCTTTGAAAAGAGTCCTCTTTGAATCGAGTCCTCTTTGAATAGAGTCCTCTTTGAATAGATTCCCTTTGAATAGAGTCCTCTTTGAATAGTGCCCTCTTTGAATAGAGTCATCTTTGAATAGATTCCCTTTGAATAGATTCCCTTTGAATATAGTCCTCTTTGAATAGAGTCCTCTTTGAATAGATTCCCTTTGAATAGATTCCCTTTGAAAAGAGTCCTCTTTGAATCGAGTCCTCTTTGAATAGAGTCCTCTTTGAATAGAGTCCTATTTGAATAGATTCCCTTTGAATAGAGTCCTGTTTGAATAGAGTCCTCTTTGAATAGAGTCCTCTTTGAATAGAGTCCTCTTTGAATAGATTCCATTTGAATAGATTCCCTTTGAATAGAGTCCTCTTTGAATAGAGTCCTCTTTGAATAGAGTCCTCTTTGAATAGAGTCCTCTTTGAATAGATTCCATTTGAATAGATTCCCTTTGAATAGAGTCCTCTTTGAATAGAGTCCTCTTTGAATAGATTCCCTTTGAATATATTCCCTTTGAATAGAGTCCTATTTGAATAGAGTCCTCTTTGAATAGAGTCCTCTTTGAATAGATTCCTGTTTGAATAGAGTCCTCTTTGAATAGATTCCCTTTGAATAGATTCCCTTTGAATAGAGTCCTCTTTGAATAGAGTCCTCTTTGAATAGAGTCCTCTTTTAATAGATTCCTGTTTGAATAGAGTCCTCTTTGAATAGAGTCTTCTTTGAATAGAATCCTCTTTGAATAGATTCCTGTTTGAATAGAGTCCTCTTTGAATAGAGTCCTCTTTGAATAGAGTCCTCTTTGAATAGAGTCCTCATTGAAGAGAGACCTCTTGGTGCCATAGAAAGCAGTCATGGATGAGATAGGGAGCCCAGTACTGTGTGTGTGTGTGTGTGTGTGTGTGTGTGTGTGTGTGTGTGTGTGTGTGTGTGTGTGTGTGTGTGTGTGTGTGTGTGTGTGTGTGTGTGTGTGTGTGTGCGTGCTTACTTTATAATCATATTCTTATGTTTTATTGTGTTTTATTGTTGTTGCATTGTCCAGAAGGAACCTGCAAGGAAGCATTTCGCTGGATGGTGGATACCATGTGTATACATATGACTATTAAAACCTGAAACTTGTGTGCATGTGTTGATGCACCCGGCAACCACATGGCCATTATTCTAGCAGGCCTACCTCATTAGTCTATTTGGTTTTAAAAAAACAGGATAGTTGATGCCTGCAGTCTTTCTCTGTGGTAGGAGTATATCTGTTTGGAGGCATCCTTCTCTGATTTCTTAAAAATGGGTTATGGTTAGTAGTTTAATTTAATGTGAAGTTGATTACGAGTAGTAATGTAGTCCTACTCTGGTATACTATCTGATATGGTTATGATTGGCTAGAGGAAACCTTCTCTGATTGTTGATAATGGAAGAAAGCACAGTAGTTCTTTTTTTAATGTATAATTGCATTTTATTGAACAGATAGGATAGCAGAGGAAGGAGGAGTGGGCTCCGTTCGATTCCAACCCCATGTCGACTTCAGCTGATGTAACTTCCACACAGCAGCTCATTTCCATGTTATTATGGAGGTGTTGAAGACTGTTTTTCATTCATTCTCTAATTCATTAAAAAAGTATATAGGCCTAGACAGTCAACTTTTCAACACTAGTGTGACCTATGACTAATTCGCCAAGTTAGTTTCCGTATGTAATCCATGAAATGATGGAAACTGTTTCTGAAAATACAAATTCTGTGGTCTATTGACTTTTCAACTCCAGTATGACCTATGAGTAATTCACCAAGTTAGATTACCCCTATGTAATCCATGGGTGGGTCCCGGTTGGCACCCTATTCCCTATATAGTGTGCTGTATACTTTTGACTAGGGCCCATAGGGCTCTGGTCAAAAGTAGTGCACTACATAGGGAATAGGGTGCCAACCGGGACGCATACCATGAACTGAAAACCTCAGTTAACTGTCAAAGTGCTAACCTAACCTCAAGAGTGAGTCTATCTGATTGTCTGTTTTATATGCAGCAGAGGGCAAGCTGTCAGATCCCGATAAATCCACTGGCTTTAGAGACTTAGACACGCTCCTGTAAAGACCAGCACACGGTGAAGGAGTTCTCATGATTTAAAACATCTCTCTCTCAGCTCTCACCTTTTGACCTAGCGGGGGGTTAGCGGAAGAGATCCCTCAACGGGATTTAAATAAAACCTTTGAGTTTAAATATGGACTACTGATGTTAACTATCAAACCTTGTAAGAATGTAATACGATGTTCAGAATAACGACGCAATTCAAAGTCTACGGGGGGTCAGATGGCATCGTTCCATGAGCCACGTTGCCATGGACTACGAAGGAGTTGCTATGTGACGTGAGGGGGTCAGATAGCATCATTCCATGAGCCACGTTGCCATGAACTACGAAGGAGTTGTTGCGCTATGTGACGTGAGGGGGTCAGATGGCATCGTTCCATGAGCCACGTTGCCATGAACTACGAAGGAGTTGTTGCGCTATGTGACGTGAGGGGGTCAGATGGCATCATTCCATGAGCCACGTTGCCATGAACTACGAAGGAGTTGTTGCGCTATGTGACGTGAGGGGGTCAGATAGCATCATTCCATGAGCCACGTTGCCATGAACTACGAAGGAGTTGTTGCGCTATGTGACGTGAGGGGGTCAGATGGCATCGTTCCATGAGCCACGTTGCCATGAACTACGAAGGAGTTGTTGCGCTATGTGACGTGAGGGGGTCAGATGGCATCATTCCATGAGCCACGTTGCCATGAACTACGAAGGAGTTGCTATGTGACGTGAGACAATGCCACTGAAGTTGATAAGGATCATGTGGAGTGTTGATATCAGCTATTAATTCCCCACAATGAAGACGACAGCCATCTGATGAAGTCATATGAGGATGCAGTGTGTGACTGACTCGATCCATTTGTTGTTTGTAGACTGTTAGCTTTGATCATGTGGATTTTTAGCAAAATAAATGTTTAAAGCAATGAATAATTGAGGAACTTTGTTAAAAGCGTAACTGGTTTAACCACCCATGACACGTCCCATGTATTTGTAGTATTAAGATGAGAAGAGGGAGAAAACATACCCATGGGGTCTCAATAACATCACTGACGAACAACAAGGATAGAATCCTTCTTTGAAAGTCCCTGGACTGAGAGTTATTTGATCAGGCATAATAAGTCCAGCCACACAGCGCTATTAAAGCTTAAAACGCCTGTCCCTTGGATGGAGAACAAAGACATGGAAACACCACTCTGATAAATTATTCACATCTAACTTGTCTAACTCCCCCCCCCCCCCCCCCCCCCCTCCACTATCCCTCCTTCCTCGTCTTGTTTTTATTAGTTGTTACGCTCAAAGACACTCCAAACTGATTCAACTCCTCAAAGCAGAGAGGAGAGGAGAGGAGAGGAGAGGAGAGGAGAGGAGAGGAGAGGAGAGGAGAGGAGAGGAGAGGAGAGGAGAGGAGAGGAGAGGAGAGGAGAGGAGAGGAGAGGAGAGGAGAGGAGAGGAGAGGAGAGGAGAGTTGTGGTTACTCACCCTTTCCTCCATCCCTGGTGTGTCATGAGAATCATGTTCTACTAAGATGTTCTGATGTTCTCCTCTCTGCCAACATTCTAGAGGAAGTGGAACACTGGAACAGTGGAACAAGCAACAGGGGATACTGTCAAGAGGCTTTGATGGGGTTATATTATTAAATGACTGCATATATTGAATGGAGAATCAGATAGGAAGTGCAGACTAGTTCAGCACTACTTCCTGTTCATGAAGTCACAGCAGCTGTTCACACTCAGTGGGACCATGGATTATTGAATGGCTGCATATTATAAATGGAGAATCAGATAGGAAGTGTTGTAGACTACTGTATTTCAGCACCTTAACGGTAGAACCGTTGGAGACAGAGTTATCCATATAGAACCTAGTCTACTAGGGCAGGGGGGGTTGCCTCTACATCAACTCCAACTGGTGTGCTAACTCCAGCGCGGAGGAAGTGTCGACCCACTGTTCACCCGTCTTGGAATACCAGATGGTCAAAGGCCGACCCTTCTACCTCCCGAGGGAGTTTTCAGCTGTTATCGTGACTGTTGTATACATTCCACCTCAGGACAAGAAACATAGCAAGCTGGCACTTAACTGTACAAGTCTATAGACAAGCTACATCCAGAGGCTGCTTTTCTGGTTGCCGGCGATTTTAATTCCATGTCACTACTTCCCATCAACACGTCTCCAACGCCACTAGTGGTGATAAAGTCCTAGACCACTGTTATTCTACCCACAAGCAAGCATACAAGGCCCTGCCTCGTACGCCATTCGGCAAATCAGATCATGACTCCGTACTCCTGCTTCCTGTTTACAAGCAGAAACTCAAACAGGAAGTACCCATGACTCGCTCCATTAAGAAATGGTCATCAGAATCAGAGATTATGCTACAGGACTGCTTTGCTAATGCTGATTGGAAAATGTTTAGAGACTCGACCGATAACATTGATGAGCTAACCACCTCCGTCACTGGCTTCATTAGAAAATGTATCGGCGACGTTGTCCCCACAGTGAGGGTTCGCTGCTTACCCAATCAAAAGGCCTGGATTAACCGGTCCCAAAACTGGGACCTGTAACAGAGGCGATTGTGTTCTTGGGGACCTTCAATGCAGCAGAAATTATTTGGTACCCTTCCCCAGATCTGTGCCTGGACACAGTCCTGTCTCGGAGCTCTACGGACAATTCCTTCGACCTCATGGTTTGGTTTTTGCTCTGATATGCACTGTCAGCTGTGGGACCTTATATAGACAGGTGTGTGCCTTTCCAAATCATGTCCAATCAATTGAATTTACCACAGGTGGACTCCAGTCAAGTTGCAGAAACATCTCAAGGATGATCAATGGAAACAGGATGCACCTGAGCTCAATTTCGAGTCTGATAGCAAAGGGTCTGAATACTTATGTAAATAAGGTATTTCTGTTTTTTATTTTTTATAAATGTGCCAAAAAAGTATAAAAACCTGTTTTCGCCTTGTCATTATAGGGTATTGTGTGTAGATTGATGAGGAAAAACACAATTTTAATCCATTTTTAGAAACAAACACTCATGGAATAGCTAAAGAGAAGTCAGGCTGTCCTAATATTCAAAATCTGACCAAGGTGACATCGTCCACTGAACCGCTCTTTCATCCTCAAAAGACTCAGAGTTAATCTTACCAAAAAAACTAGAAACCTGTAGCTAGTATTGGCCTTTTTTTTTTCATTAGCAAGTCTTCTACTACCTGATTCTACATCTAGCTAAGGTGTTTTGTGGTGGTAGAATCACTATTTATGAAACAACAAAAAATACTCCTTTTAGCTAGCACAGTAGCTAGCATAGGTGGCTAGCGTATGGCTATACCACAGCTAGCACGGTGAGGTGACCGCTAGCGGTGCTACTGTAGTGTAGTGACGTTCTAGCTACTGCACGAGTTTTCATGATATCTGTTCTACAGCTCGGCTGACCACGCTACGCGATTACGTCATCGCGTTGGGCCAAATGTTCCAAAGTAGCGAGGCACAGAGTCAGACGCCTGCTGATTTCTTAGAACGGTCCCAGAGCTTTGGTGCCGTACAACTTCATCCACGAGCTGGCAAACTAGCTACCGTATGGCTCTTCAAACAAGCCTGCTGGTAGAGCAGAGTGATTTTCAGAATTAGGAACTAGTGTTAGGCGGATCAGCAAAATCTAGATTTTTAGAGATGAGTTCCGAGAGACAGATCGGTTGAGAAACTAGCGTTGCGTAAGAGTGACGCCATCTGATGTGAGACAATGCCTAGTACCAGAATATGGTACAAAAAAAATGTTTCATTGTAATCTGTTTCGTTGGTTTACAGGTCAATTTTAGGTCTTGTGGTCTCAGTGATACTCACGATGATTAATCACAGAGATGGATTGATCCCACCTCTGGAGCGGCTGCTTTCTGTCCGGCCTGCTGGGTGCTCAGTCGAGTGGTTAGTGGTGCTAGTGACAGGGTTGTCCTGGATTAAACAAAGGTTAAGAGGATTGGGTAGGATTACGGGGATTACCATTCTGACATTTGTAAATAAACAGTGGAATTTAGAGTATCGTAACATCCCTCCCTTAACACATTCAGTAGAAAATACTACCGACTCCAGTGTGTGTAGAGTAATTACAGGTCTGTGTTCCAAATGGTACCCTGTTCCCTATGACCTCTCTGATTCATGTAAACATGTACAACCTGGAACAATACAGGCCCCAAATGTCCCTTATTCCCTATATAGTGCACTACTTTTTTACCAGAGCTATATGGGGCCTGGTCGAAATAGGGTGCCATGTGGGATGTACTCTCTCATCCCCATTTCCTGTTTTGCCAGAGAGAGAGCAACGTGATAGAATCTGATTGTGTCGACCAGCCAAACATTTGTTTGAGGAGATTTTGTGGAGATATCTTCATCTTTTATTCTCTGAATCAGAACTGCTTCTT
This sequence comes from Coregonus lavaretus, assembly GCF_964263955.1. NCBI lineage: Eukaryota > Metazoa > Chordata > Actinopteri > Salmoniformes > Salmonidae > Coregonus > Coregonus lavaretus. The sequence goes on from NW_028161849.1 coordinate 90,044, forward strand.
TTCCCAGTAACTGTCTGTATAAACGAACCTTTTTTTCAAATCCAGGAATTCTTTGCTCTGTTTTAGTGCTGCATGGAGCCCGCTGCCACAAACCTTTTAAATTATAGTACAAAGGCATATTTTTAAGGACCTAAATCAGAAGTGTTTTGTTCCTTTAAGCTTTGAGAGCACTGGGGTTGTTTTTCCTGTTGAAGCACAAGATGGTCAGTGGAGAAAATATTTTCTTCAATTTGTCTTAGTACACTACATGACCAAAATATACTGCCAGTGACACATTCAATACCGCCTTGCACACTCTTGCCTGCATCTAGCTGATCTGGGGTGTAATCATTAGTCCAAACAGCTGCAAACAAGAGTTTCTATAGGACAAATAATTCAGATAGGTTTATCACAGTTTTTGTTCAGTTTGCTTCCATTTAAGAAACGTTTTTGAACAGAATCTGCGGAATGAATACACCCCTGATCACCCGCACACATACACTACATGACCAAAAGTGTCTGGATACCTGCTCGTCAAAAATGGCCATTAATATGGAGTTGGTCCACCCTTTGCTGCTATAACAGCCTCCACTCTTCTCGGAAGGCTTTCCACTAGATGTTGGAACATTGCTGCTTGGACTTGGTTCTATTCAGCCACGAGAGCATTAGTGAGGTTGGGCACTGACGTTGGGCGATTAGGCCCGCAGTAAGCGTTCCAATTCATGTCAAAGGTGTTCAATGGGGTTGAGGTCAGGGCTCTGTGCAGGCCAGTCAAGTTCTTACACACCGATTTCAACAAACCAAACATGTTTGCTTATTTTTTTCTTTAAGCAATGGCTTTTTTCTGGCCACTCTTCCGTAAAGCCCAGCTCTGTGGAATGTACGGCTTAAAGTGGTCCTATGGACAGATACTCCAATCTCCGCTGTGGAGCTTTGCAGCTCCTTCAGGGTTATCTTTTGTCTCTTTGTTGCCTCTCTGATTAATGCCCTCCTTGCCTGGTCCGTGAGTTTTGGTGGGCGGCCCTCTCTTGGCAGGTTTGTTGTGGTGCCATATTCTTTCAATTTTTTATAATGGATTTAATGGTGCTCCGTGGGATGTTCAAAGTTTCTGATATTTTTTTATAACCCAACCCTGATCTGTACTTCTCCACAACTTTGTCCCTGACCTGTTTGGAGAGCTCCTTGGTCTTGGTGGTGCCGCTTGCTTGGTGGTGTTCCAGACTCTGGGGCCTTTCAGAACAGATGTATACTGAGATCATGTGACAGATCATGTGACACTTAGATTGCACACAGGTGGACTTTATTTAACTAATTATGTGACTTCTGAAGGTAATTGGTTGCACCTTTTGGTTACACTTTTCCGTTATTTATTCTTTAGAATTTTTTGAAACAAGTTATTTTTTTCATTTCACTTCACCAATTTGGACTATTTTGTGTATGTCCATTACATGAAATCCAAATAAAAATCAATTTAAATTACAGGTTGTAATGCAGCAAAATAGGAAAAACGCCAAGGGGGATGAATACTTTTGCAAGGCACTGTATGTGACCGACCGGCTCGATTCGGTCTTATGTAGCAACATTTGAAATTGTGTTTTTTACATTGGATAAAAGTAGAGACTGTAAAATGGTATATCATACACTACAGTTGAGGAACAATGAGAAAGTAATTCTGCTTTGAAAGTTGATAAACTTGTAACCCCACTTTTGAGAAAATGGTCCTTGAATGTTTTGGGACACCTACTGGAGAGCTCTTCTTTGTCTACACCCATTCAGCATCGTTCTCACCCTCTTAAGCCTTAGCCCCACCCATCTCTTTAAGGATTCACGTGAGAGGTCATGTGCTAAACAGAGTGAGTACGGTAGCGTACTAATCAACCAAAGATATACTACGCCTATCGACATGTCTGTATACAGTTGTCGCAGTGACATCATGAATATTCTATTGTCGTCCGACATCAAACTTGTCGTTTAAAAAAAAAACGACAGGCTCCAGCAGCCTGGTGGTCTAAAATAGCACAACTGTTGTTTTTTTTAACACCAATAAACCCATCCATTTAAAAATGAGTTTAGTAAACAGGCAACTAAAAGCAACTTTCTAAACAACGTCTTGGTTCGTTTCTATCTTGTTAGCTAGCTAGCTAGCTAGTGTAAAGTTAGCTGGCTAGCCAGTTCAAATAATGACCGTATCATATAGCTGACAACGTCTTAACTTAACTAATTTCTATTCATTATTACAGGAAAATAAACTCACAACAAGATCACTATTTTCAAGTTGGTGAGCTAATTACAGAAAATAGCTTACGGTTGTGAATAAAAGCAGGGTATTCTACTGGATAATTTTAGAACTTGGACACATTGGCCTACCTTTATATCCTAATTTTACTTTGGTGCAGATCATGTTGTTCTTCTCTAGTAAACACGCACTATATCAAATCAAATCAAAGTTTATTTGTCACAAAAACGAAAATGCATTTTACAATAGCCTATGTAGGCCTCAGGGTTTCCGTTAGGAACGTGACCGGTCGGGAGTAGGACTAGGTTACTAAGCAACCGGTCGGGAGTAGGACTAGGTTACTAAGCGACCGGTCGGGAGCAAACCTTAGGTTACTAAGTGACCGGCCGGGAGCAAACCTTAGGTTACTAAGCGACCGGTCGGGAGCAAACCTTAGGTTACTAAGTGACCGGTCGGGAGCAAACCTTAGGTTACTAAGTGACTGGCCGGGAGCAAACCTTAGGTTACTAAGCGACCGGTCGGGAGCAAACCTTAGGTTACTAAGCGACCGGTCGGGAGCAAACCTTAGGTTACTAAGCGACCGGTCGGGAGCAAACCTTAGGTTACTAAGTGACCGGCCGGGAGCAAACCTTAGGTTACTAAGCGACCGGTCGGGAGCAAACCTTAGGTTACTAAGCGACCGGTCGGGAGCAAACCTTAGGTTACTAAGCGACCGGTCGGGAGCAAACCTTAGGTTACTAAGTGACCGGCCGGGAGCAAACCTTAGGTTACTAAGCGACCGGTCGGGAGCAAACCTTAGGTTACTAAGCGACCGGTCGGGAGCAAACCTTAGGTTACTAAGCGACCGGTCGGGAGCAAACCTTAGGCTACTAAGTGACTGCGAGTGAAGAGCAAAAATAATCCTAACATTTCCACACCCTAGTTGTAGGCTAACCAATACCCAAACGGAGATTCAGTGAAAATAGCAGGGTAGGCTGTTGCTTCAAATCCTATTATAACAATTGGATGACTTTGTGTGTTTCCGTAAGCAACAATGTGATGCCTTCATTAGACTACTTTATTCCAATGTCTCTGTCATCCAGTTATATTTATTCCCACAGTAATTCATTATGGATCCATCCAGATGTGGTTAGAAAACAGTGCATTTGGTGGGCTATGCAAAGAGATGGGAGAAGTGACATGCCCTGCAAACATCCATTAATATATTTCAAGTCCCTAAACTCGGCAAGAGTCTATTGTCCTGCTGATCAGGATGGGTCCTCCCATCCAGGCTTCTCTTAAAGCACAGAGAAGAGAAATGAGGCTTGAATAATTAAACAATGAATAAAGCCATCGACTCACTGATGGATGAAGATGGTGAGCGATCGGAGAAGGAAACCTGCTGGCATCACGGCACAACATCAACATCACTCTAATCACAGTCAGAAGACAGTTGAAGAAACTTGAGTGGACTTATGGAAAGTCTCGGTAAGACATTTTTTAAATATATGTTGTTGTTTTTTTAGAACATTAACCACGTGTGTTCTCTTGTATTGTACTGTTCTGTAGTTTCGACCCAATGATTCGTCTGACAAACAAATAACTTTTGCGTGCCGCAGGCCCAGGCATGGATCGAAGCTGGCGAGACGTTCAATGACGTCATCTAGAGATATGCTGGACCTTATGTCAGAGAGGTGTATCTGAGACCACATTGTTTCTTTCCAGGTAGAATTATAGCAATATGTTGTTGTGTTTAGCCCTATTCACATGTATATTTCCATTATTTGACCTAATGTTGGCAGTTAGGCTAATGTCATGTTTTTTTCTTCAAATGCAGACCCAAAACACCACCGCCTGGGTTTGCGTTGCAAATGAGGGCATAAAGTGGGTCAAGATGCCAGCAGAGTAGGTAGACCGACAACACTTTGAACAGCACATTACTCAACACCGGCGAGACTCACCTCGCCTACGGTAGGCCTACAGTATATCTACAAATATTGTTTTCAATCTCTGCTCGTAGGTCTCCTGATTTAAACCTGATCTAACTTTGTTTGGCATCAACTGAAAACAATTCATCTGTAACTCCGCCAAAGCCTACCGGCAAAGATGAACTGGTGAAGGCCGTCAAGACGTTTTGGCTTGAGAAACCGACGGTACAACATGGATCATCTCAGAGATGTTTTACCCGTGGTCGTGGAGGGGGAAGTGCAGCTAAAATGGAGCTGAGATGTTGAAAATAAAGCTCTGCATTTTGAAATAGTATTTATTTTTATCATTATTTTATTAAACAAAAACATTAAAGATGTCGATGAACAAATACTGTACAGTATATGCTTTATCCCACAGTTTGCGTTTGCATGAGGTTTGGTGTTAGAAATGTACAACTTTAGAGTACTTAAGCATCTAATACATCGCAAGTTGGGGGGATTTTTCACACCTAGTCAAGCTATTAGACTATCCTTTTGTAAATTAATGGAGGTGTGAAGAGTCTATTGTCCTGCTAATAGCCCATCATGCTGCAGTTTGAGGTCATGTGGCTTCTTTTATATATTCCAATGTATTGAATGAATGTATTAATTACAGTGATTTACCGTTCTCATTCTCGGAGTGGAAACGTTGTTTGCAGAGTTCACAACCTTCTACACTTCTGAAAAACAAGTGTGTGAAAAATATGTTTTCAAAATGCCTCCAGCTGTCCATCACTAATGTAAATAAAAACACATGATCTACAGTGGTACAAATATATTATTGAATTAGATTTTTTATTTTTTTAAAGCCAAATTTGCCTTGGGATCCATCCAGTTGGTATTCTGTGTCCACTCGGGGTTTCTCTCTTCGGTTACACATCCTTGGAATAGCAGAACAGTTTTGACTTAGAGTTGGTCAAAAACGCACAAATATCCTTGCAAATGAAAACGGTCTGATCTCCACGAAAGCCATTGAGTTAGAAATGTAAAACCTTAAGAGTGCTTGGATTGACATTGTAGTAATTTTCCATTTATTTTTTAGGAATAATAGCCTAATGTCTGTAGTCGTAAAAAACAATTAGGCTATGTCACGGATTCTGCCGTGACGGCCCTTCCTTCTGGTTCGGGGAGGCTACGGCGTTCGTCGTCACCTGAATTCTAGCTGCTGCCGATCTATGTTCTATATTTCTATGTTCATCTGGTTGTTGTCTGGTGTTGCACCTGTTTCCCATTATGGTATTATGTCCTTCCCTATTTAACCTGTTCCCTCCCACTGTGTGTTGTGCGTGTTTTGTTGCTTGTTACGAGTGTTGTTTGTGAGCGGGTTTGCTCCTCCCTGTGATTGGAGGTTTTGCTTGTATCTTTACTATTCAGTAAAGTAGATTTTCATTTCATTCTGTGTCCTGCGCTTGACTCTGGCCTACCGCATTCCGCAGACATTCAATTAGGCTAAATAAATTGATGTTATTTAGTTGGGTAATGGATCGGCTCTCGGAACTCATTAAGAGGCTGCTTCTATCTTCAATATAATCATTCATTCAGAAGGTTAAACCCGTAGGTTTTAGGCCTGCAGTACATTTAATTTAATTACCAGGTTCAATTTTCATTAGGTTCTAATAATCCATGCCTTCGGGGAATGTTAAAAAGTCAAAAAGTTATGGGTGGAGTGAGAAATTTGGCTGTCCAGAAGTATTAAAATCAACCAATGTCAGCCTTTAAATGCTTTATTATCAAAATGTTTAAAGTGTGTGGGGCGACGGAGAGAAACAAAATGGTGCAGTTTGAGGCCATGTGGCGGAGAGGGATGGAGGTGCTGGAGATGGGGGGGAGGGGGGGTCTGGGCAGGGGGGATGGGGGCGCTGGAGATGGGGGGGGGGGGGTCTGGGCAGGGGGGATGGGGATGGGGGCGCTGGAGATGGGGGCGTGAGCAGGTGGGTCTGGGCAGGTGTGATGTGGGCGCTGGAGATGGGGGCGTGAGCAGGTGGGTCTGGGCAGGTGTGATGTGGGCGCTGGAGATGGGGGCGTGAGCAGGTGGGTCTGGGCAGGTGTGATGCGGGCGCTGGAGATGGGGGCGTGAGCAGGTGGGTCTGGGCAGGTGTGATGCAGGCGCTGGAGATGGGGGCGTGAGCAGGTGGGTCTGGGCAGGTGTGATGCGGGCGCTGGAGTTGGGGGCGTGAGCAGGTGGGTCTGGGCAGGTGTGATGCGGGCGCTGGAGTTGGGGGCGTGAGCAGGTGGGTCTGGGCAGGTGTGATGCGGGCGCTGGAGATGGGGGCGTGAGCAGGTGGGTCTGGGCAGGTGTGATGCGGGCGCTGGAGATGGGGGGGGGGGGTGGGTCTGGGCAGGTGTGATGCGGGCGCTGGAGATGGGGGTGGGAGCAGGTGGGTCTGGGCAGGTGTGATGTGGGCGCTGGAGATGGGGGTGGGAGCAGGTGGGTCTGGGCAGGTGTGATGTGGGCGCTGGAGATGGGGGCGTGAGCAGGTGGGTCTGGACAGGTGTGATGTAGTTGTCGTTTCTATGTGTATAAGGAAAAATGAAAAGCTTGCGTCGGCTGCTGGTGGCTATTGCTGTCAAACAAAGAAGTCCGCTTAAGCTGTACCTTGATTAGAAGTCTTTATTCATTATCACAAGCTTACAGCATAAGTTTACAGACTCGCGAGGTCTGGAGAGCAGTGTCCTCCAATTCTAATGGCTGCTCTGACTTTCTTCTTCGTTTAACCCCTACTTATAACCAATGCAAAAAGATGGGTGGCTCCCTCTTCTGGCCAATCACCAGTCTCCCCTGTCTACAACACACTTCCTGTCTGTTGTATGTGGCGTTACACTAAAACATTCCCTCTTGATACTAAAATCAACATTCTTTCAGTTCCACTTAAAAAAACATTTAGCAAAGACATAATCCCAATACACGACACATGCAACACGTATCTGATTATTCATTATGAATAGGAGTTATTTCGTTTACATTCTTCATTGTAAGCACAATGTCACAAATAATTGAACACACACAACATGAACATATTAACTTGGTCAAAACTGTCAAAACATTTCTTTATTAAAGACTATCAGAAAGAATGTTGGTACTTATTTATTTTGATCCAAAGCCACAAATGAGTGAGTCACTCAGCTTCATGCTGACAAATCCTCACTGGACTCTCTTTCATTCAGTTTCTTATTCACATCAGCAAAGAAGGACTCCGTGTTTCAGAAACTCCCTTTATATAGAGGGGCTTATCACTCTGTCACACTGTGGTAGATAAAGCCAGTTTATATAGAGGGGCTATCCCTCTGTCACACTG
>NW_028161849.1:102500-106940 GCF_964263955.1 Coregonus lavaretus
GTCCATAAAATCTAATACTAAGGAAGTCTCAAGGTTTTGCTCGCCTGAGGTAGGGTATCTCATGATAAGCTGTAGAGTTTGATTCTATATTTTTCGTAGCTGTCTATTTGCCACCACAAACCAATGCTGGAACTAAGATTGCAATTAATGAGCTGTATAAGGCCATAACTAAAAAGGAAAATGCTAATCCCGCGTACATACCCCAACCAGAAGCCATGGATTACAGGCAACATCCGCACTGAACTAAAGGGAAAATCTGCCGCTTTCAAGGAGCGGGTCTCTAACAGGGACGCTTATAAGAAATCCAGCTATGCCCTCCGACGAACCATCAAACAGGCAAAGCGTCAATACAGGACTAAGATTGAATCGTACTACACTGGCTCTGACGCTCGTCGGATGTGGCAGGGCTTGCAAACTATTACAGACTACAAAGGGAAGCACAGCCGGGAGCTGCCCAGTGACATGAGCCTACCAGACTTGCTAAATCACTTCTATGCTCGCTTCGAGGCAACCAACACTGAAGCATGCATGAGAGCATCAGCTGTTCTGGATGACTATGTGATCACACTCTCCATAGCCGATGTGAGTAAGACTTTTAAGCAGGTCAACATTCACAAGGGCCAGACGGATTACCAGGACGTGTACTCCGAGCATGCGCTGACCAACTGGCAAGTGTCTTCACTGACATTTTCAACATGTCCCTGACTGAGTCTGTAATACCAACATGTTTCAAGCAGGCCACCATAGTCCTTGTGACCAAGAACAACAAGATAACCTGCCTAAATGACTACCGACCCGTAGCACTCACGTCTGTAGCCATGAAGTGCTTTGAAAGGCTGGTCATGGCTGACATCAACACCATTATCCCAGAAACCCTAGACCCACTCCAATTTGCATACCGCCCCAACAGATCCACAGATGATGCAATCTCTATTGCACTCCACACTGCCCTTTCCCACCTGGACAAGAGGAACACCTACGTGATAATGCTATTCATTGACTACAGCTCAGCGTTCAACACCATAGTGCCCTCAAAGCTCATCACTAAGCTAAGGACTCTGTGACTAAACACCTCCCTCTGCAACTGGATCCAGGACTTCCTGACGGGCCGTCCCCAGGTGGTAAGGGTAGGTAACAACACATCTGTCACGCTGATCCTCATCACGGGGGGCCCGTCAGGTGTGCGTGCTCAGTCCCCTCCTGTACCGGGACCACCCATACACAGAAATGTATGCACGCATGACTGTAAGTCGCTTTGGATAAAAGTGTCTGCTAAATGGGATATTATTATTGTTATTACTCCCTGTTCACCCATGACTGCATGGCCAGGCACGACTCCAACACCATCATTAAGTTTGCCGACGACCCAACAGTGGTAGGCCTGATCACCGACAACCATGAGACAGCCTATAGGGAGGAGGTCAGAGACCTGGCCGTGTGGTGCCAGGATAACAACCTCTCCCTCAACGTGACCAAGACAAAGGAGATGATTGTGGACTACAGGGAAAAAAAAGAGGACTGAGCACGCCCCCATTCTCATCGACGGGGCTGTAGTGGAACAGGTTGAGAGCTTCAAGTTCCTTGGTGTCCACATCACCAACAAACTATCATGGTCCAAACACACCAAGACAGTCATGCAGAGGGCACAACAAAGCCTATTCCCCCTCAGGAGACTGAAAAGATTTGGCATGGGTCCTCAGATCCTCCAAATGTTCTACAGCTGCACCATTGAGAGCATCCTGACTGGTTGCATCACTGCCTGCTATGGCAACTGCTCGGCCTCCGACCGCAAGGCACTACAGAGGGTAGTGTGTTGCGGCCCAGTACATCACTGGGGCCAAGCTTCCTGCCATCCAGGACCTCTATACCAGGCGGTGTCAGAGGAAGGCCCTAAAAATAGTAAAAGACTCCAGCCACCCTAGTCATAGACTGTTCTCTCTGCTACCGCACGGCAAGCGGTACCGGAACGCCAAGTCTAGGTCCAAAAGGCTTCTTAACAGCTTCTACCCCCAAGCCATAAGACTCCTGAACAGCTAATCATGGCTACCCGGACTATTTGTATTGTCCCCCTAGGAGGGGGTTGAGTCACTGACGTGATCTTCCTGTCTGGTTTGTCGCCCCCCTCGGGCTTGTGCAGTGGAGGAGATCTTCGTGGGCTATACTCAGCTTTGTCTCAGGGTAGTAGGTTGGTGGTCTGTTGATATCCCTCTGGTGGTGTGGGGGCTGTGCTTTGGCAAAGTGGGTGGGCTTATATCCTGCCTGGTTGGCCCTGTCCAGGGGTATCGTCGGACGGGGCCACAGTGTTCCCCGGCCCACCCCTGTCTCAGCCTCCAGTATCTATGCTGCAATAGTCTATGTGCCGGGGAGCTAGGGTCAGTCTGTTATATCTGGTGTTATTCTCCTGTCTTATCTGGTGTCCTGTGTGAATTTAAGTATGCTCCCTCTAATTCTCTCTCTCTCTCTCCCTCCCCTCCCGGAGGACCTGAGCCCTAGGACCATGCCTCGGGACTACCTGGCCTGATGACTCCTTGCTGTCCCCAGGTCAGGGTTCCCAGCTATGGAACCCTGACCTGTTAATCGAACGTGCTACCTTGTCCCAGACCTGCTGTTTTCAACTCTCTCTCTCTACCGCACCTGCTATTTCAACCTCTAAATGCGCGGCTATGAAAAGCCAAGTGACATTTACTCCTGATGTACTGACCTGTTGCAACCTCTACAACTACTGTCATTATTATTTGATCCTGCTGGTCATCTATGAACGTTTGAACATCTTGTGGAAATATCTGGCCTTAATGGCCATGTACTGTTATAATTACTGTTATAAAACCACTGTGCATGAGTGGAAACGCCAGAACCAGCATTACCAAACAGACCTGACTGTGAGATGGGTGTTATAGTTGAACAGACAGAATGTGAGATGGGTGTTATTAGTTGAACAGACAGAATGTGAGATGGGTGTTATTAGTTGAACAGACAGAATGTGCTCAACTTGATCCAAAACAATGAAAGAAGACATCAAGACTATCAGCATTAATTATTACAGCTCTAATTCACAACTCAATCACTGTCACTTTGGATTAACTAAGACCCCTCTCAGCAACAGTTATCTGCATGTAACTCTAGGTGTAAAAGAGTGTGCACTTGGATTCAATGCTTCCACCAACTAGGATGAGGGTTGTGTGGACTCTGAAAAGCATCTCACACCAACCAGGATGAGGGATATGATATGATATGATCCCATGGTGTGGATGTACTGAAATGAAAAGGTTTGAATAGCGGAATGCTTTATTGTGACTGAACGTTCAGTGATGTAACACCATTGGCTGTTGGCTCCCCAAAGCTGCATGCAGTGATGTAACACCATTGGCTGTTGGCTCCCCAAAGCTGCATGCAGTGATGTAACACCATTGGCTGTTGGCTCCCCAAAGCTGCATGCAGTGATGTAACACCATTGGCTGTTGGCTCCCCAAAGCTGCATGCATTCCCCCGGAGCCCTACATCCCAGAGGAGATAAGGAATGAGTCCCAAATGGCACCCTATTCTCTGTGTAGTGCACTACTTTTGACCAGTATTGACAGTATAGGGCTCTATATAGGAATTGGGTGCCATTTGGGATGCAGTCGAGTATTAAAGAAAATATGGCATTTCTTTATGAAGCAGCTAGGGTACTGATGCATGGAAGCCATGTTCAGTGCATTCGGAAAGTATTCAGACCCCTTCACTTTTTCCACATTTTGTTACGTTACAGCCTTATTCTAAAATTGATTAAAGAAAAACAAAATCCTCATCAATCTACACACAATACCCCATAAACACAAAGCGAAAACAGGTTTTTAGAAATTTCTGCAAATAAACAAATAAAAGACAGAAATACCTTATTTACAAAAGTATTCGAAATTAAGCTCAGGTGCATCCTGTTTCCATTGATCATCCTTGAGATTTTTCTACAACTTGATTGGAGTCCACCTGTGGTAAATTCAATTGATTGGACTGAAGAGGAGAGGACCGGAGAGGAGAGGACTGGAGAGGAGAGGACTGGAGAGGAGAGGACTGGAGAGGACTGGAGAGAACTGGAGAGGAGAGGAGAGGACTGGAGAGGAGAGGACTGGAGAGGAGAGGAGAGGACTGGAGAGGAGAGGACTGGAGAGGAGAGGAGAGGACTGGAGAGGAGAGGAGAGGACTGGAGAGGAAAGAACTGGAGAGGAGAGGACTGGAGAGGACTGGAGTGGAGAGGAGAGGAGAGGACTGGAGAGGTGAGGACTGGAGAGGTTAGGACTGGAGAGGAGAGGACTGGAGAGGAGAGGAGAGGACTGGAGAGGAGAGTAGAGGACCGGAGAGGAAAGGACTGAAGAGGAGAGGAGAGGACTGGAGAGGAGAGGACTGTAGTGGAGAGGAGAGGACTGGAGAGGAGAGGACTGCTGCTGTTTCAACTGTGTGTGG
>NW_028161848.1:0-23258 GCF_964263955.1 Coregonus lavaretus
ACAGAGACCAGGGCTAACTAACCAGACAGTGACCAGGGCTAACTAACCAGACAGAGACCAGGGCTAACTAACCAGACAGAGACCAGGGCTAACTAACCAGACAGAGACCAGGGCTAACTAACCAGACAGAGACCAGGGCTAACCAGACAGTGACCATGGCTAACCAGACAGAGACCAGGGCTAACCAGACAGTGACCAGGGCTAACCAGACAGTGACCAGGGCTAACCAGACAGTGACCATGGCTAACCAGACAGTGACCAGGGCTAACTAACCAGACAGAGACCAGGGCTAACTAACCAGACAGAGACCAGGGCTAACCAGACAGTGACCAGGGCTAACCAGACAGTGACCATGGCTAACCAGACAGAGACCAGGGCTAACCAGACAGTGACCAGGGCTAACCAGACAGTGACCATGGCTAACCAGACAGAGACCAGGGCTAACCAGACAGCGACCAGGGCTAACCAGACAGAGACCAGGGCTAACCAGACAGAGACCAGGGCTAACCAGACAGAGACCAGGGCTAACCAGATAGAGACCAGGGCTAACCTCTGGATAGGGCTAACAGGAAGGAGGCTAACTTCTAACCTCTGGCAGTTGGAGGAGCGAGATGCTTCAAAGCCACCTCTGACTAGGCTTGGTCGGTAAACCCGTATATAGCATACTGTATACCGGGGTATTTTGAAATACCAACGGTCTGATATTCAATATCGTAATTTTTATAATTTTTTGGTTTGGGGTGCTCTAAAGCTCGGTGCTACAAATAATTGTATTTCCAGCTCAGGGCTTCAGCTAATATTTGGTTTGCTAACCTGTTAGCTAAGTGGCTAGCTTTCAAGATCAAGCTTCTTGATTACAGCAGAGACAATCAAACCCCTCCTGGATCAAGATCCCTGCTGCCTAAATTTGTTTTGTGCATAAAAAGTTATTTTAAAAAGAAATACGTTTGGAAAGAAATAGCGCCCCTTGTGTACACTGCCAGTAATACCATATACCCCGGTATGGTACAGGAACTGTATGAAGGTATGAAACTCTGGACACCACCCAACCCGACCTCTGACCCCACAGGGCCTGCTGAGGAGAGGAAGTCTGGAACAAGCCCTGTGGGTGTCCTCACACGGACACACCCCACAGCACCACAGTAATGAGATGACTGGCTGGATGGCTGAATGACTGGCTGGCTGGCTGAATGACTGGCTAGCTGGCCGGCTGGATGACTGGCTGGCTGGATGACTGGATGACTGACTGGCTGGCTGAATGACTGGCTAGCTGGCTGAATGACTGGATGGCTGAATGACTGGATGGCTGAATGACTGGATGGCTGAATGACTGGCTGGCTGAATGACTGGATGGCTGAATGACTGGATGGCTGGCTGGCTGAATGACTGGATGATTGGCCGGCTGGATGACTGGCTGGCTGGCTGAATGACTGGATGATTGGCCGGCTGGATGAATGGCTGGCTGGCTGAATGGCTGGCTGGCTGGCTGAATGACTGGATGGCTGAATGACTGGCTGGATGACTGGCTGGCTGGATGACTGGCTGGCTGAATGACTGGATGAATGGCTGGCTGGCTGGCTGAATGACTGGATGACTGGCTGAATGACTGGCTGGCTGAATGACTGGATGACTGGCTGACTGGCTGGCTGAATGACTGGATGGCTGAATGACTGGCTGGCTGAATGACTGACTGGCTGAATGACTGGATGGATGGGTGGCTGGCTGGCTGGCTGAATGACTGGATGGATGGGTGGCTGGCTGGCTGGCTGAATGACTGGCTGGATGGGTGGCTGGCTGGCTGGCTGAATGACTGGATGGATGGGTGGCTGGCTGGCTGAATGACTGGCTGGATGGGTGGCTGGCTGGCTGGATGGGTGGCTCGCTGGCTGGCTGAAAGACTGGCTGGCTGAATGACTGGCTGGATGGGTGGCTGGCTGGCTGAATGACTGGCTGAACGACTGGCTGGATGGGTGGCTGGCTGGCTGAATGACTGGCTGGCTTAATGACTGGCTGAATGACTGGCTGGCTGGCTGAATGACTGGATGAATGACTGGCTGAATAACTAGTTGCTGCAGATTACTGAGAGGACATAGCTTTGCCCCATTCAGGAGAGAGAGAGAGAGAAGCACTGAGTACGGTTACATGCACACAATAATACAATTACTGTGGCTAGTCAGATTCATATAATAGTTTGTTTAAAACTTTAAACGTTTACATGCTTTGAAAGAAGAATGATTTCCCTAATAATAATCCTGTTTCCATGGACACATCTGAAATCAGGCAACCTGATGGGACTTAAATAAATGCAGATGATTACCAATCAAAATCAACGTTCTACCACAGCGACCATGTTATTTTGGAGACCCCGTTTTGATTCGAAGTTCAGACAGATTTTGACCTTAAGATGATGAGCACAGTAAGGGGTTTACATGACTATTGCGGCAGGTAGCTTAGTGGTTAAGAGCGTTGTGCCAGTAACCGAAAGGTCGCTGGTTCTAATCCCCGAGCCGACTAGGTGAAAAATCTGTCGATGTGCCCTTGAGCAAGGCACTTAACCCTAATTGCTCCTGTAAGTCGCTCTGGATAAGAGCGTCTGCTAAATGACTAAAATGTAAATGTAAAATTGCCATACTCTATTTAATATCGACTTATTAGTGTGCATGTAAAATGTAGTCAATGTAGCCTAGTCAGGCATCAATTAAGTGTGGAGGATCACCTGTATTATGTAGACAAGTCAGGCATCAATTAAGTGTGGAGGATCACCTGTATTATGTAGACAAGTCAGGCATCAATTAAGTGTGGAGGATCACCTGTATTATGACCTTTGCTACTAATTACTAAGAAGACACGCTACAGGCCTGAACTGAAATCCCTCCTCTTCCATAATCTGTTAATAGGAACATTCATTTAAAATGTGTAATAAACAGGTTGAACATGAAACGTGAGGTTGGTGATCGGCTCCAGTTGATCCCTGACCCTTAACTTTAAGAAAGAGCTTAAAATCATGCATTCAATTGACTGTGAACGACATCTTCATGTAACCTCGAGGCTGCCTGCCTCACACAGATCAACGCAAGGAAAAAGGTGTATTTAACGACATACAGCTTCAAAGACGGAAGACTTTTGGAAAAAACTTCAGAATTTTCTGTGGAGAACTAGGTCTAGTAGCTTGAGTCAGTCAAAAACAAGGCTACTATTATTTTAGTCTAATTGTGTCATATATATATATATATATATATATATATATATATATACTATATATATATATATATATATATATATATATATATATATATATATATATATATATATATATATATATATTTCTAAGAAATCTAAAGCATATTTGTGTTGGTAGCATGGACCTACAGTATAACATTTGCTGACCAAGACAGTAAAATGTAGCCTCGGCTACTCTGTAAAAGTACTTTCAGCGCGGATATAGTTGATGAGAGTCCTTGATTGAATCCAGAACCGGCTGATTGTAATGCAGATGTGCTCTGTCCTGATACAACTGGCAGTGAAACTTAAAGCAATGTTTTCATTTGGACCAACCTCATTCTGCCCACAGAACTTGTGTTTCAACTTAGAGGCTCCGAGGCCCCAAGAACCAGGAAGTCCCCTCCTCCCCCCAGGCAAGAACCAGGAAGTCCCCTCCTCCCCCAGCCAAGAACCAGGAAGTCCCCTCCTACCACAGCCAAGAACCAGGAAGTCCCCTCCTCCCCCCAGCCAAGAACAATGAAGTCCCCTCCTCCCCCCAGCCAAGAACAATGAAGTCCCCTCCTCCCCCCAGCCAAGAACCAGGAAGTCCCCTCCTCCCACAGCCAAGAACCAGGAAGTCCCCTCCTCCCCCAGCCAAGAACCAGGAAGTCCCCTCCTCCCCCAGCCAAGAACCAGGAAGTCCCCTCCTCCCCCCAGCCAAGAACCAGGAAGTCCCCTCCTCCCCCAGCCAAGAACCAGGAAGTCCCCTCCTCCCACAGCCAAGAACCAGGAAGTCCCCTCCTCCCCCCAGCCAAGAACCAGGAAGTCCCCTCCTCCCCCCAGCCAAGAACAATGAAGTCCCCTCCTCCCCCCAGCCAAGAACCAGGAAGTCCCCTCCTCCCACAGCCAAGAACCAGGAAGTTCCTCCTCCCCCCAGCCAAGAACAATGAAGTCCCCTCCTCCCCCAGCCAAGAACCAGGAAGTCCCCTCCTCCCCCCAGCCAAGAACAAGGAAGTCCCCTCCTCCCCCCAGCCAAGAACCAGGAAGTCCCCTCCTCCCACAGCCAAGAACCAGGAAGTCCCCTCCTCCCCCCAGCCAAGAACCAGGAAGTCCCCTCCTCCCCCCAGCCAAGAACCAGGAAGTCCCCTCCTCCCCCCAGCCAAGAACCAGGAATGGATGGAGGGAAAGAATGCAGCCTGGGACTGGGGTTAAGGGCACTTACATGAGTGTGCACTACCCAAGAAAACGCTGTTTGGAGTGAGCGCCAAATTACCTCATCACCACGGAACTTCTGCCAGAAGGTGAAGAAGATACATTTCTGAGCACCCTGGCTCTCTGAAGGATGGAGTCACGCTAAATGAACGAATGCTGAGAATGGAAAGCGGGAGAGAGAGAGAGAACCGAAATCCAAGAAGAGGCCGACTACTCACACAGGGGACGTGGCTTGTTAGAGACAGACACCAGAAGAACCAAGAGGCAACAGGTCACCCTGGATTTAAACAGAATTACAAAAAGTTAGCAACGATGAGAAGAGAGGAGGAGCTAAATGACTTCCTGTCTAAAATAACTATTTTTTTGTTAGACATTATGACCTGAATAGACCGAAGAGAAAGGGCTGAAGAGGCTCTGCTTGTGTGAGACCACAGGATCAGATAACATCATGTATGGCTACTCCTCCCTTCGCTAACCATTTCCCCTCACAGAGTCAGTCACCACCTGAGGCTGAACCTCATCATTATATCATAGAACCAAGGCAGAAGGGAACATTCTTGATTAATTCCATTGGTACGGTATGATAGATAGAGAGAGAGAGAGAGAGAGAGAGAGAGAGAGAGAGAGAGAGAGAGAGAGAGAGAGAGAGAGAGAGAGAGAGAGACAGAGAGAGACAGAGAGAGAGAGAGAGAGAGAGAGAGACAGAGAGAGAGACAGAGAGAGAGACAGAGAGACAGAGAGAGAGACAGAGAGAGAGACAGAGAGACAGAGAGAGACAGAGACAGAGACAGACAGAGAGAGAGAGAGAGAGAGAGAGAGAGAGAGAGAGAGAGAAAGGGAGAATTGAGTAGAAATAAAGAGCAATAATTGAAAGAAGAGAGAGAGAGAGAGGCAAGAGAGAGTAGTCTAGTAAAAGTTGACCAAATAAAGAAAGATATGGAGAGAGAGAGATCAATTGAACACAGAAGACAGGATGAAGCAACTGTTGTCAATCTCTGAATGAGAATGGATTCACTATTGCAGTCATTTTGCCACCATTGTGCTGCGGGAGCTGGAATGGAGAACTACAGATGCCAAGGTCATCGACTTGGGAAGTTAATCATGTTTGATCACAAAATCATTCATCCACAGCAGAGAGAGAGAGAGAGAGAGGCCTCAGTCCGCTCCTTCAGCTAGACTCCCAGCATCAGACACTGATGAATGAGAAGAGGAGTCAGGAACACGCGCGCCTAATGGAAAATTGAGTCCTCCAAATATAAGCACCAATTAGCCACGTCCCCAAACAAATGATGTTCCATTTGTCTCACGCTTGAACTAAGGCTGGGCGATAAATATTTATATTTTTTTTTACTTATGGACGATTCACAATATATACATCTAGATTTTTTTTCACGTTTTCTCTAAATAAGCATTGTTGTACAATTAAAAGGTCAAATACACTGCATTTCAAACAGTCAGCGATAATATTATGAATTCAGGGCTTGTGAAATTCTACCCAGGCTAAACATAAGCCTTTCACAACCACAGACCCCAAAAATAATGTAATTATTGTATCAACATAGTTTTGCAATAATCACTGATCTGGCTTTCAAGTCTGTCTATGAAAATGGCCCTTTTTTGTTACAAATATAACTAGAACCATAAATAAACACATTCACTAATAATGACTAACTTCTTGTAGCAGGCATTAGGCTGTAGAACATGAACACAGGCCTCATCAACCACGTGCTGGTGATTAGCCAGCTAATCTTTATATTTCAAGTTCAGCCAACTTGGATCTATTCGCTAGCTAGCAAGGTAGAACAGTTGAATTGTTATGAACACACCCTTCTGTCCGTCTCCAACTGTTGTAACAGCATGCTAGCCTGTCCACTTTGTTCAGATGTTGAAATCAAGTGGTCTACCTTACTTCTCAGAATGAGAACGACTTGCCAATTCCTTATACAGTGCATTTTGTTACGTTACAGCCTTATTCTAAAATGTATTAAATTGATTTTTTCCCTTTTCATCAATCTACACACAATACCACATAATGACAAAGCAAAAAAAGGTTTTTCGAATTTTTTGCAAATGTATAAAAATAAAAAACTCCCCATCCAACCTGACAGAGCTGGAGAGGATCTGCAGAGAAGAATGGGAGAAACTCCCCATCCAACCTGACAGAGCTGGAGAGGATCTGCAGAGAAGAATGGGAGAAACTCCCCATCCAACCTGACAGAGCTGGAGAGGATCTGCAGAGAAGAATGGGAGAAACTCCCCATCCAACCTGACAGAGCTGAAGAGGATCTGCAGAGAAGAATGGGAGAAACTCCCCATCCAACCTGACAGAGCTGGAGAGGATCTGCAGAGAAGAATGGGAGAAACTCCCCATCCAACCTGACAGAGCTGGAGAGGATCTGCAGAGAAGAATGGGAGAAACTCCCCATCCAACCTGACAGAGCTGGAGAGGATCTGCAGAGAAGAATGGGAGAAACTCCCCATCCAACCTGACAGAGCTGGAGAGGATCTGCAGAGAAGAATGGGAGAAACTCCCCATCCAACCTGACAGAGCTGGAGAGGATCTGCAGAGAAGAATGGGAGAAACTCCCCATCCAACCTGACAGAGCTGGAGAGGATCTGCAGAGAAGAACGGGAGAAACTCCCCATCCAACCTGACAGAGCTGGAGAGGATCTGCAGAGAAGAATGGGAGAAACTCCCCAAATACAGGTGTGCCAAGCTTGTAGCGTCATACCCAAGAAGACTCGAGGCTGTAATCGCTGCCAAAGGTGCTTCAACAAAGTACTGAGTAAAGGGTCTGAACACTTATGTAAATGTGATATTTCCTTTTTGTTTTGTTTTTTGGAGAAAAAAATATGCTTTGCCATTATGCTGTATTGTGTTTAGATTGATCAGGGTTAAAAACAATTTAATCAATTTTAGAATAAGGCCTATAACATAACAAAATGTGTCTGAATACTTTCCGAATGCACTGCATATCTGTGTTTAGTTTGATACACTGTTAGGCTGTTGATTTAGATAGGTCAACAGATGAACTAGGCAGGGATATTATCTATAATTGTTCATAGAACAGCTAGATTAGTGTCGTAAAGCCTAAACGACCTGCCTGTATAGATTAAAACATGCCTGGCTGGTACACAATCTGTCATTACAGAAGACCTGCGTCTGACAAAGAGTATTATGCAGCTTTTGTTAATACAGTATAATCAGGGACTTAACTTCTTCTGGAAAGATTATCAACATTGATTTCCCAGGTAATACATTATGTAGGGAAATGAAGCTATTTAATCTCTCTGTAGCACGGACATGAGTGGAACCTGTAGGACAAGAAAAGACACAAACTGAAGTCTTCCAGGGGGAACGTTGAAATATTTACCTATTCTGAGTTGTCCCCAATGTGGGGTAGAAAGAAAGAAAGAAAGAAAGAAAGAAAGAAAGAAAGAAAGAAAGAAAGAAAGAAAGAAAGAAAGAAAGAAAGAAAGAAAGAAAGAAAGAAAGAAAGAAAGAAAGAAAGAAAGAAAGAAAGAAAGAAAGAAAATATAGCCATAATGACATTTGAAATGTTTCTATTCATTTGAAACTTTTGTGAGTATAATATTTAAAATGTTCATTTTTTTTATTGTTCATTTCACTTATTATCTATTTCCCTTCCTTTGGCAATGTAATCATATGTTTCCCATGCCAATAAAGCCCCTTAAATTGAATTGAGAGAGTGCAAGAGAGTGACAGGGAGTGCGAGCGAATATAGCTAGAGAGAATATAGTTGACTGGCCAGTCAATCCAGCAACACAAAAAGCCCTCTGTTAGTGTCCCTCACTGTTGTGGAAGAATTGTTAGTTCTCTATTTCACTGAGCTGTGAATACAGCTGAATATAATGCACTGTAATCACCACAGCAACACATTTTCATCTGCCTTCCTATTTGGAAACTAGAAAGAAGTTTGCACTCACTTTTTTCATTTAGTCTAAGAGGCTATTACAGAAGACAAATAATTGTTATGCATGCACTTATGTTGATATTGGCAATTGCAGTTATTTTTTCAAAGCGAGATTTTCCGTCTGATTTTCAAAGCGAGATTTTCTGTCTGATTGGTACCCACAGGCAAGCACGAAAACACACACTCTTAAGAGATTAATACAAAGCTCATCTGCGATCGAATTCGAGGTCGGCTCAGTGGAATCCAGTTACGTGGTCTCAAGTGCCTCAAAACTGTGCCAAGAAATTCGAAACCATTTTGCAAGGCTGTCTGTTCCTTCTTGCTATGCAAGCATGGCTGTCTCTCAATGGAACCTTCTAGCATGGCTGTCTCTCAATGGAACCTTCTAGCATGGCTGTCTCTCAATGGAACCTTCTAGCATGGCTGTCTCTCAATGGAACCTTCTAGCATGGCTGTCTCTCAATGGAACCTTCTAGCATGGCTGTCTCTCAATGGAACCTTCTAGCATGGCTGTCTCTCAATGGAACCTTCTAGCATGGCTGTCTCTCAATGGAACCTTCTAGCATGGCTGTCTCTCAATGGAACCTTCTAGCATGGCTGTCTCTCAATGGAACCTTCTAGCATGGCTGTCTCTCAATGGAACCTTCTAGATAACCTCAACATTGTAGTTGCAATGACACGGTATCAACAGTTGACTAACCGGTGCCCCCGCACATCGACTCTGTACCGGTACCCCGTGTATATAGCCTCCCTACTCTCATTTTATTTTACTGCTGCTCTTTAATTATTTGCTATTTTTACTTATCTATTTTTTACTTAACACTTTTTTTTTTCTTCTTAAAACTGCATTGTTGGTTAAGGGCTTGTAAGTAAGCATTTAACCTGTTGTATTCAGCGCATGTGGCAAATACAATTTGATTTGATTTGACATGGCATGTCATATATTAATGACATTATGCTACTGGATAACTGAGTTAGTTATATCAATCTTGTCTTAATTGCTAATTGGGTTAATTGACTGGAAGACCTTTGGAGTATTTAGTTACTAAATATCAGGATAAGGACACCATTTTTTTATTTTTTTATGGAAGTTATTGTTGGCACAAGATGAAATGACATTAGTGTAGTCAGCCTACTGTCAATGTCACCGGAAAACAACATGATAGGCCTACTGTGCATAACATAGTGTTAAAACATGTTGTAACTGGTTAGTTAGTCTCCCATTTCATTACCCCGCATCTAGTTTCAACTCACCATTCGTCTTGAGAGAGTAGCCTAGTCGCAAACTGGCTATCCTACTGTACTGCAATATGTGTAGAAGAGGTCTTAGATAAAGCAATATATCTCTTAGCCGATTAACCTAAACTCGTTGACTTTATTCGGCTAACGTTATATATCGCTCAAACTATATACCTGAAACAGTCCACTTAACACTGGTTATGTCAAAGTCTTGTTTTGAAAAAGACTGTAAAAAGCTGTGAAACAAACCTGTGTGACTTTCTTCTTCTGGATCACTTAGCGTTCAGTTTAGATAGATAGTAGAATAATTATCTCTGCGGGACATCGTTACTTTTGTATTACCAACGATACCAACTACAAGAAGATGATATTTATTCCATTGCCAATCCAGGTCCCTACTGAAAAGACTCGCACCAGCTCGCATTGGAAGTAGCCAGCTAGCCTGCTAGCTAGTGAAAGTAACAGTTGTGATGTCGGCTCTTAACCATTAGTCTACAGGATCTTTCAGATTGGGCCGCCGCGGTCCTTTTTCACCAACTGTAATATCTGCAATCTCCTGCTTTAGTATCCATATTTTATCCGCTTTTCGGCGTGTAGCTCCGTAGAAGCACAATATGCTGGTCTCCTGTTTCTCTCTCACTCCTCTCCAACATCTCCACAACAGATTCTGTTCCGACTTTTTTCCAACACCAAACCTTACTATTTACGACAGTCATCGTCGCTTTGCGAAACTGGTTGCTAAGCGAATACCGTAACGTTGTCTCAGCTGCAGTTTGCGCCGATGGCCGACTTTTTCTATAGATTTATATTTTGAGCTGCCTTGAGGATAGTTTATTTTCCAAATCAATGTTTTTTGACAGTGCTTTGCTTTATGAAATAAATTGCACTATGGCAATTTTGAGCATTAATAAGTTGCAGCTCTTTCAAGGGTTGAGCTCTTTCTGTCTTCTATAGAGGCAATTATTTTTTTGTGTGAATAATAATTAGATTGACGTTAGGATAATAAATGTGTGTATATATCCATTCTTAAAACATAATGTATTCCTTTATTTATATTTTTATGTTACCAATAAAGTGTTGCAATGCAGTTCTCTAGCTATGTTCCTACACCTGCTGCAGAAACAGCATTACATTGAGGACATAACGTGACAGACAGTCAAGATACACGGAGTTGAGTAGGAAGAGGGTATTTTGGGATCATTTATGTCTTTCTGCTCGCTGCATTCCTTGACAGCGTGAAGGCTGTGGCGGGCATGTTGATGCGTGAAACTGGGCCAGAATCAGGAGTGGCAAAGGCAGAGTTGGACAGGATCCCAAATGAGGAAGGAAGGGGCCATCCTGCAGAAAGAGTAACATCTGTGGAGAGAACCAGGGGAATGCAGAGAGAACCAGGAGAACCAGGCGATGAATGTTTAATTGAGTTCTATATAATCCTCAGGCTAGTTCGAGCTCGGTGCTTTGGAGAGATAGGGTTATACACGATAGGGCCTAGTACATATGGGCAAATAATATTTGGTTTGTTTGTTTGTGATTCTTTCTTTGGTATGTATTTAATGTTTCACATTCTGAATTTTTATAACACCTCAATTTCAGTCTTCTTTAACAGAGCTGTCGTTATGCACAACGTGGTGTGAATGTACTAATTATGAACAGTATCTAATCAACATATCAACAGCATAGACTACAGAACAGTCCCTGACATAGAAACGTGAGATTCACGTCGCATCACTTTGTATTTAGCGCCATCTAGTGGAGTCATTGCGATACTACCTGAGGGTGCGGATGTACTCTACCCATCACTAGCTGATATCATTTTGTTTTTGTTTTGTGTTTGTTTGCGATGTTATGTGTAGCCATTTTTAAGAAAGATGTATAGATTTGTGTAGCACATTTGAATTTCTATCCTGGATATTTAATTTTTTTGTAAAAAAATTGAGCAAAGAGCACATATTCTGGTGAGTGAGACTAATTCGAATGCATCCACACAGTTTCATCTGAATCTACAAACATGTGATCTGAACTAGCAATGTTCTATGTAATATTACATGTTAATTATACTGAACAAAAATATGAACGCAACATGCAACGATTTCAATGAGGTACAGTTTCTATAAGGAAATCAGTCAATTGAAATAAATAAATTAGGCCCTAATCTATAGATTTCATGACTGGGCAGGGGCGCACCCACTGGGGAGCCAGGCCCAGCCACTGGGGAGCCAGGCCCAGCCACTGGGGAGCCAGGCCCAGCCACTGGGGAGTCAGGCCCAGCCACTGGGGAGTCAGGCCCAGCCACTGGAGAGCCAGGCCCACCCACTGGGGAGCCAGGCCTAGCCACTGAATGAGTTTTTCCCCACAAAAGGGCTCTATTACAGACAATACTCCTCAGTTTCATCAGCTGTCCGGGTGGCTGGTCTCAGACGATCCCTCAGGTGAAGAAGCCGGATGTGGAGGTCCTGGGCTGGCGTGGTTACACGTAGTCTGCGGTTGTGAGGCCGGTTGGACGTACTGCCAAATTCTGTAAAACGACATTGGAGACGGCTTATGGTAGAGAAATGAACATTAAATTCTCTGGTAACAGTTCCGGTGGACATTCCTGCAGTCAGAATGCCAACTGCACTCTCCCTCAAAACTTGAGACGTCTGTGGCATTGTGTTGTGTGACAAAACTGCACATTTTAGAGTGGCCTTTTATTGTCCCCAGCACAAGGTGCACCTGTGTAATGATCATGCTGTTTAATCAGCTTCTTGATGTGCTACACCTGTCAGGTGGATGGATTATCTTGGCAAAGGAGAAATGCTCACTAACAGGGATGTAAATAAAAGTGTGCACAACATTTGAGAGAAATAAGCTTTTTGTGCATATGGAACATTTCTGGGATCTTTTATTTCAGCTCATGAAACATTTTATATACACATATACACACTTTGTGTTTATATTTTTGTTCAGTATATAGATTTTTTTATTTATTAAATGCTCCACACATTACATCCCCCTTCTTCTGTCCTTCTCTAGGTGATGTGTTCTCTAGGTGATCTGTTCTCTAGGGGATGTGTTCTCTAGGTGATGTGTTCTCTAGGTGATGTGTTCTCTAGGGGATGTGTTCTCTAGATGATGTGTTCTCTAGATGATGTGTTCTCTAGGTGATGTGTTCTCTAGGGGATGTTTTTGTATTCTCTATATAATGTGTTCTCTAGGTGATGTATTCTCTAAGTGATGTGTTCTCTAGGTGATGTATTCTCTAGGTGATGTGTTCTCTAGGGGATGTGTTCTCTAGGGGATGTGTTCTCTAGGTGATGTGTTCTCTAGGTGATGTGTTCTCTAGAT
This sequence comes from Coregonus lavaretus, assembly GCF_964263955.1. Lineage (NCBI taxonomy): Eukaryota > Metazoa > Chordata > Actinopteri > Salmoniformes > Salmonidae > Coregonus > Coregonus lavaretus. The sequence continues at coordinate 12,912 of NW_028161848.1, forward strand.
GATGTGTTCTCTAGATGATGTGTTCTCTAGGTGATGTGTTCTCTAGGTGATGTGTTCTCTAGGGGATGATTTTGTATTCTCTAGGTGATGTGTTCTCTAGGTGATGTGTTCTCTTGATTATGTGTTCTCTAGGTGATGTGTTCTCTAAGGGATGTGTTCTCTAGGTGATGTGTTCTCTAGGTGATGTGTTCTCTAGGTGATGTTTTCTCTAGGTGATGTGTTCTCTAGATGATGTGTTCTCTAGATGATGTGTTCTCTAAGTGATGTGTTCTCTAAGTGATGTGTTCTCTAAGGGATGTGTTCTCTAGATGATGTGTTCTCTAGGTGATGTGTTCTCTAGGTGATGTGTTCTCTAGGGGATGTTTTTGTATTCTCTATATAATGTGTTCTCTAGGTGATGTATTCTCTAAGTGATGTGTTCTCTAGGTGATGTATTCTCTAGGTGATGTGTTCTCTAGGTGGTGTGTTCTCTAGGTGGTGTGTTCTCTAGGGGATGTTTTCTCTAGGTGATCTGTTCTCTAGGTGGTGTGTTCTCTAAGGGATGTGTTCTCTAGATGATCTGTTCTCTAGGGGATGTGTTCTCTGGGGGATGTGTTCTCTATGTGATGTGTTCTCTAAGTTATGTGTTCTCTAGGTGATGTGTTTTTGTTCTGTAGGTGATGTTTTCTCTAAGGGATGTGTTCTCTAGGTGATGGGTTCTCTAAGGGATGTGTTCTCTAGGTGATCTGTTCTCTAGGTGGTGTGTTCTCTGAGGGATGTGTTCTCTAGGTGATGTGTTCTCTGAGGGATGTGTTCTATAGGTGATGTGTTCTCTGAGGGATGTGTTCTATAGGGGATGTGTTCTCTAGGTGATGTGTTCTCTAAGGGATGTGTTCTCTAGGTGATGTTTTCTCTAGGTGATGTGTTCTCTAGATGATGTGTTCTCTAGATGATGTGTTCTCTAAGTGATGTGTTCTCTAAGTGATGTGTTCTCTAAGGGATGTGTTCTCTAGATGATGTGTTCTCTAGGTGATGTGTTCTCTAGGTGATGTGTTCTCTAGGGGATGTTTTTGTATTCTCTATATAATGTGTTCTCTAGGTGATGTATTCTCTAAGTGATGTGTTCTCTAGGTGATGTATTCTCTAGGTGATGTGTTCTCTAGGTGGTGTGTTCTCTAGGTGGTGTGTTCTCTAGGGGATGTTTTCTCTAGGTGATCTGTTCTCTAGGTGGTGTGTTCTCTAAGGGATGTGTTCTCTAGATGATCTGTTCTCTAGGGGATGTGTTCTCTGGGGGATGTGTTCTCTATGTGATGTGTTCTCTAAGTTATGTGTTCTCTAGGTGATGTGTTTTTGTTCTGTAGGTGATGTTTTCTCTAAGGGATGTGTTCTCTAGGTGATGGGTTCTCTAAGGGATGTGTTCTCTAGGTGATCTGTTCTCTAGGTGGTGTGTTCTCTAAGGGATGTGTTCTCTAGGTGATCTGTTCTCTAGGTGGTGTGTTCTCTGAGGGATGTGTTCTCTAGGTGATGTGTTCTCTGAGGGATGTGTTCTATAGGTGATGTGTTCTCTAGGTGATGTGTTCTCTAGGTGATGTGTTCTATAGGTGATGTGTTCTATGGGTTATGTGTTCTCTAGGTGATGTGTTCTCTGAGGGATGTGTTATCTAGGTGATGTGCTCTCTAAGGGATGTGTTCTCTAGGTGATCTGTTCTCTAGGTGATGTGTTTTTGTTCTCTAGGTGATGTGTTCTCTAGGTGATGTGTTCTCTAGGGGATGTGTTCTCTAGGTGATGTATTCTCTAGTGGATGTGTTCTCTGGGGGATGTGTTCTCTAGATGATGTGTCCTCTATGTGATGTGTTCTTTAAGTGATGTGGACCGTTCAGTTCAAGAGACGGGCCATTCATAATTTGGGAGCCGTGACGTGAAACAGGGATAGTCGGTATATCTGTACAACACTGAAATATATAAATAGAACCATGTCACTCTACCACTAAAATACTCATTAGGAAATCAATTATAACACCATTTACTCTCTCTTGATAGTTGACATATATTCCCATATTCATTGCGTTCCACTGATGTCACTAAATATATGACCATTGTTTGACAGGAGTTTCCTTTCTATTTATTCAGCATCTTGGTTACAATAGAACATGTTGTGCATGTTCATTAATAATGAATGCTCGTTAATTCAACAGGCCTGCTTGCCCAGATGTAATACAGTACACTGTGCATGTGACAAAATGGCATTTGCCTAGCCCTGCCCTAGATCAGGGTTTCCCAAACACGGTCCTGGGGGCCCCCCTGGGTGCACATTTTAGTTTTTGCTCTAGCACTACACAGCTGATTCAAAAAATCAAGTTCTGGGCACGTGTTATTTTACACACACATTCACGTTCCTCTCTGTACTCACCTTCGTCTGCCTCATAAGTATACATATATATAAATATATGTATATATATATATATATATACAGTGGGGAGAACAAGTATTTGATACACTGCCGATTTTGCAGGTTTTCCTACTTACAAAGCATGTAGAGGTCTGTAATGTTTATCATAGGTACACTTCAACTGTGAGAGACGGAATCTAAAACCAAAATCCAGAAAATCACATTGATTGATTTTTAAGTAATTAATTTGCATTTTATTGCATGACATAAGTATTTGATACATCAGAAAAGCAGAACTTTATATTTGGTACAGAAACCTTTGTTTGCAATTACAGAGATCATATGTTTCCTGTAGGTCTTGACCAGGTTTGCACACACTGCAGCAGGGATTTTGGCCCACTCCTCCATACAGACCTTCTCCAGATCATTCAGGTTTCGGGGCTGTCGCTGGGCAATACGGACTTTCAGCTCCCTCCAAATATTTTCTATTGGGTTCAGGTCTGGAGACTGGCTAGGCCACTCCAGGACCTTGAGATGCTTCTTACGGAGCCACTCCTTAGTTGCCCTGGCTGTGTGCTTCAGGTCATTGTCATGCTGGAAGACCCAGCCACGACCCATCTTCAATGCTCTTACTGAGGGAAGGAGGTTGTTGGCCAAGATCTCACAATACATGGCCCCATCCATCCTCCCCTCAATACGGTGCAGTCGTCCTGTCCCCTTTGCAGAAAAGCATCCCCAAAGAATGATGTTTCCACCTCCATGATTCACGGTTGGGATGGTGTTCTTGGGGTTGTACTCATCCTTCTTCTTCCTCCAAACACGGCGAGTGGAGTTTAGACCAAAAAGCTCTATTTTTGTCTCATCAGACCACATGACCTTCTCCCATTCCTCCTCTGGATCATCCAGAAGGTCATTGGCAAACTTCAGACGGGCCTGGACATGCGCTGGCTTGAGCAGGGGGACCTTGCGTGCGCTGCAGGATTTTAATCCATGATGGCGTAGTGTGTTACTAATGGTTTTCTTTGAGACTGTGGTCCCAGCTCTCTTCAGGTCATTGACCAGGTCCTGCCGTGTAGTTCTGGGCTGATCCCTCACCTTCCTCATGATCATTGATGCCCCACGAGGTGAGATCTTGCATGGAGCCCCAGACCGAGGGTGATTGACCGTCATCTTGAACTTCATCCATTTTCTAATAATTGCACCAACAGTTGTTGCCTTCTCACCAAGCTGCCTGCCTATTGTCCTGTAGCCCATCCCAGCCTTGTGCAGGTCTACCATTTTATCCCTGATGTCCTTACACAGCTCTCTGGTCTTGGCCATTGTGGAGAGGTTGGAGTCTGTTTGATTGAGTGTGTGGACAGGTGTCTTTTATACAGGTAACGAGTTCAAACAGGTGCAGTTAATACAGGTAATGAGTGGAGAACAGGAGGGCTTCTTAAAGAAAAACGAACAGGTCTGTGAGAGCCGGAATTCTTACTGGTTGGTAGGTGATCAAATACTTATGTCATGCAATAAAATGCAAATTAGTTACTTAAAAATCTTACAATGTGATTTTCTGGATTTTTGGAAATCACAGACCTCTACATGCTTTGTAAATAGGAAAACCTGCAAAATCGGCAGTGTATCAAATACTTGTTCTCCCCACTGTATCTCTGCCCCAAAAATATATATGAAAGCTACAACCTTCTCTGTCTGTTGTAATGGATATTGCCATAAATTGGCGGGTAGCCCCCATTCAGAGGACCGCTATAAGCCATCGGCAGGCCGCTTTCGCATCTCTGGCATTTAGCCTCGACTCAGAGGACAGCTATAAACCCTAGGCAAGCCATCTAGCCATGAGTTAATTTGAAAGACAATAGCTAGGAATTTTTCTAATCTCAAATTGGGCCTTCCACTTTACAGCTGACCAGAGCCAGCCAGAGGCTGCAAACTGTTTTTGTTGTGATCTATCAACTTTAGCCATCATTTTTTTGTGTTTTAAATTTGATTTATTTGCCATTTTAAAAACCAAACCACCACACACGAGGAAACAATGCATTCAGAAAAAGACCAACGTCATCAACAGGAAGTTACTGTAGAACCCATCCTCCCTCGAAGGGGGTATTAGCTATAGAACAATGGAGACGGTAGGCTTTTGGAACTAAAGAACAGTTTAATTGTTTGTATTTATCACCACCCAACGTTTTTAAATACCTAATATACACTAGTGGCACAGTTTTAGTTAAAATCTAGTTTTTTTTTATGTGACTCATCTTGTTTGTTCAAGTAAGTAACGCTACAGCTTTCCTTCTCGTGTTACATGTTATCATTCATAGCTAATGCAAACTTTTATAACTTACGATCTTTAATGTTTGCTCAAACAGTAACATTAAGACGTTAAGCTAACAAAGTAAACTCAACTCGACATGCTGGCGTTTTTTACTGCATTACTTTTAGGGCAATAACGTAAACGCAAGTTGCTGACGTTAGTGTGGCAGTATGTTAGCTTGCTATCTAGCAGCTTGTGTGGCGTTGCTAGCTAATGTTAGTTGCTAAACGGTTTCAGCGTATTGTTAAGATAGCTAGCTTACTATCTGTTTGTGTCCTTGCTAGCTGAGTTAACTACTTACCTAGCTAGGTAGTTTGCTAATGTTAGACGCTAACTAACAGCATTAACTCTGCCGTTGAGAAATTTGGTCGGTGCTGGTAACGTTATGTTATAGGGCGTTCACTCACTGCTTTAGAATGAAGTGAAATATGGGTGAATTCAAGAGGGTGCCACTAAATTAATGTCTGAACTTAGTTATCTTTAGCCTATGTCAAAATGAATCACACACAATGAATCATTAGATTTTTCTCTGCAATATTACTTGTAGACATGGCATAGCCCTGTTTGCTTCTTTTGCCTCTCACAAGGTAAATATCTTAGGGTTTCACTGGGTATTATATGATTGTAGTGTAAATTATAATTTTTGTAATTGTAAGTGCTCTTTATGCTTAGTTGTCCTCTCTCTCTCCTGTCTTTAGATCATGAACATACCGTAGTTCAGTTTCTGGATGAAAGGAACCAGCCATATGAAGCAGTTCAGTTCCTGGATGAAAGGAACCAGCCATATGAAGCAGTTCAGTTCCTGGATGAAAGGAACCAGCCATATGAAGCAGTTCAGTTCCTGGATGAAAGGAACCAGCCATATGAAGCAGTTCAGTTCCTGGATGAAAGGAACCAGCCATATGAAGCAGTTCAGTTCCTGGATGAAAGGAACCAGCCATATGAAGCAGTTCCACAAGTATGGATCAAAGATTACATCTGTTATTGGCCACCACTCAGAAAAAATAACAAAATAAACCATTTAACCATGGAGTGTCCACCTCCAGACAACACCTGGGAAAGAAGTTGCTTTAAGTTCATGAAGGGAGCAGGTCATCTGGCCTGATTTATGTCTCTGATATACTCTAATTTTAACTGTTAGTGTAATTACCTTGCCTGATGTGAAAGTCAGTGTTTTGCAGGATAATTCATGCCTCTACCTTATTATTCACTGGTCTAGACAATTGGGAGACGGCACAGATGTGACGTGCAAAACATTGATGTGCCGGTGGATGGTAGAGTTGGTGTGATCAAAGATTATCTTCCAGACGCACCGCCAGCTTGGTGTGATCAAAGCTTCTCTTCCAGACGCACCGCCAGGTTGGTGTGATCAAAGCTTCTCTTCCAGACGCACCGCCAGGTTGGTGTGATCAAAGCTTCTCTTCCAGACGCACCGCCAGGTTGGTGTGATCAAAGCTTCTCTTCCAGACGCACCGCCAGGTTGGTGTGATCAAAGCTTCTCTTCCAGACGCACCGCCAGGTTGGTGTGATCAAAGCTTGTCACTGATACCACTGTATCAGGAGCTTCTATCGAACCGTGAAAACAGTGCGGTGCCAGCGGACTTTAAAGCTGGTATGTAAAATATATTTCTTTAAATGCTTGATTATATGCTACGTTTCATTTCGAACCATAATCAGCTTTAATGGTTAATTCCCAAATTTACTTAAGTAGTTTTTCTTCTTAGAATTAGTTGTCTCCTTTATAACACGGACACCACTACAACGGGCCAAGAGTCCGAATACCAATAAGTGAAGTATTATTCATGAAAAGATCCATTGGAGGACGTATTCTGTCCTGCTAAATACTGATGGAATTTCAGAGGAGAAACAAGTCCCTTTATTTATCTAATCTGTCTTTCAAAAAGAACACTGGACAGCCCCAGCAACATATTCACCTCAGCAGCATGTGGAGGACAGACATGGAGGTTTGTGGTTGTCACGCCCTGGCTCGGGGGACTCTCTTATGTTGAGCCAGGGTGTTAGTTTCTATGTTTTGTGTTGTAGGTTGTGGGTCTAGTTTGATTATTTCTATGTTGGCCTGAGTGACTCCCAATCAGAGGCAACGAGTGTCAGCTGTCAGCTGGTTGTCTCTGATTGGGAGCCATATTTAAACAGTCGGCTTTTCTTTCGTGTTTGTGGGATTTTGTTTCAAGTCTGTTTATGTTTGACCGTGTACTGTCACGTATCGTTTGTTGTTTTGTTCGTGTTTCCTTCAGTGTTAATAAATATGTTTGCATTCGACGCTGCGCATTGGTCCTCTCTTACCGGCGGTCGTGACAGTGGTGCATTCACGTACCCCAGATGAGACTATGCTTATCTGTCCTGTTTTGCACAGTATGTAATTGTATTAAAAAGTAACCTGTAATTTCCCACGAGGGTAACTATTAACCTTTTTAACCAGTCTCCTCCCCTTCATCTACACTAATTGAAGTGGATTTAACAAGTGACATCAATAAGGGATCATAGCTTTCACCTGGATTCACCTGGTCAGTCTAAGTCATGGAAAGAGCAGGTGTTCCTTTATTCCGTATTTCTGGAAAGTATCCTACATTCAACACCAGATTGAAGCTTGAGTCTGGCTTCCTGCAGCACCAGATTGAAGCTTGAGTCTGGCTTCCTGCAGCACCAGATTGAAGCTTGAGTCTGGCTTCCTGCAGCACCAGATTGAAGCTTGAGTCTGGCTTCCTGCAGCACCAGATTGAAGCTTGAGTCTGGCTTCCTGCAGCACCAGGGGGCTGCTTTTCTTCAGCATCTTACTGCAGATACTGTCTGGCCCACAGGCTTTACTGAGGGCTTTGATTTTGTCTTTCAGCTCTGTTATTGTGATGGGTGAATCTAATGCTCTTTAAAGGCCCTGTTAGTGAACAGCGTGCTGAACAGTGTGAGGCAAACTTTGAGGCAAAACGTTGAAAACAAGATGTAGATACGTTGTTTTAAACTTCCTATCTTAACCATACGTGAGAAGTCTGCTGCGCTACAGGTGTTGCGGAATAGAACCTGATGGAGAATCGCTTCGGCAAAAAACGACGCCGCCGGTATAATGAAAGAATTGAAGTTGTTCAATGAAGATGGACACGATGCAAACATGTCTTGAAAAGCAGCTAAACAACCTGGAGAAGCTGCTCATAGAACATCTAAATCAGAAGAACAGCAAGGTGGACAGTCTCCATGACAACCTGGAGAAGCTGCTCATAGAACATCTAAATCAGAAGAACAGCAAGGTGGACAGTCTCCATGACAACCTGGAGAAGCTGCTCATAGAACATCTACATCAGAAGAACAGCAAGGTGGACAGTCTCCATGACAACCAGGAGAAGCTGCTCATAGAACATCTAAATCTCATGAAAACCGATTTGGAGCAGAAAGACAAAGGAATCCGTGTCTGTATTGACCTGGATATAGTGCTGCTGAGTTCAAGAATGGACAGTATCGAGGAAAACATTGAAGAACCCAAAAAGACCCCAACTAACCAGTTGGACCCAGACGTATCTATAATAGTAACAGGTCTACTTTACGAGGACAACAAAGATGCAGCAGAAAAGGTGATGGAGCTGCTGACCGAGGGTCGGCACTGCGAGAAAGTGCCAGAGCTGGTGGACACCCAAAGGATGAAAGCGAGAGGCCGGGGACCAGTAGTCGTGAAGGTGAAGGTCGCATTCCGGAGGGTGAAAGATAAAGTGGATATCCTCCGGCTGAAGCAACATCTGAAGAGAAGCCAAAATGTTAAGGGGGTCGGCCAAGTCCCACACAGATCGTATCATCAAACTCAACCTCAGAACACTCCTACGAGAGATCCCTGCTGGGAGAGATTTCCACATTTCGGGGAATGGGAGGATGAGGAAGCGGTCTCCTGATCCCGAGGGCGTCCACGGGGCCGGGGAGCTGGACCCGGTAAATAAGTTGCAAAGAAAAAGCCATATCTCAGACTTTGCAACTCTGCCTAGAAGGTCAGCATCCCGAAGTCACCTCTTCACTGTTGACGTTGAGACTGGTGTTTTGCAGGTACTATTTAATGAAGTTGCCAGTTGAGGACCTGTGAGGCGTCTGTTTCTCAAACTAGATACTAAACTAGTCTCAAGAAGGCCAGTTTTATTGCTTCTTTAATCAGCACAACAGTTTTCAGCTGTGCTAACATAATTGCAAAAGGGTTTTCTAATGATCAATTAGCTTTTTAAAATAATAAACTTGGATTAGCAAACACAACGTGCCATTGGAACACAGGACTGATGGTTGCTGATAATGGGCCTCTGTACACCTATTTAGATATTCCATAAAAAAATCAGCTGTTTCCAGCTACAATAGCCGTTTACAACATTAACAATGTCTACACTGTATTTTTGATACATTTTATGAAATTTTTATGGACAAAAGAATGGCTTTTCTTTTGAAAACAAGGACATTTCTAAGTGACCCCAAACTTCTGAACGTAGTGTATTTCACACATAATAATTTATAGTACTTGTGTAAAAAATATATAAATCTAAATAAAATAAAATAAAAATAAATGCTGAAAAAGCATCTTGCCTCCGACTGGCAGCTGTAGTATCGCTGGTGGAAGAAGGGCGGGTGAAAAACGGGTGAAGGACGGGTGAAGAACGGGTGAAGGGCCGGTGAAGAACGGGTGAAGGGCCGGTGAAGGACGGGTGAAGGGTGGGTGAAGGGCGGGTGAAGAACGGGTGAAGAGCGGGTGAAGAATGGGTGAAGGGCAGGTGAAGAACGGGTGAAGGACGGGTGAAGAACGGGTGAAGGGCCGGTGAAGGACGGGTGAAGGGCCGGTGAAAGACGGGTGAAGGGCGGGTGAAGAACGGGTGAAGAGCGGGTGAAGAATGGGTGAAGGGCAGGTGAAGAACGGGTGAAGGACGGGTGAAGAACGGGTGAAGGGCCGGTGAAGGACGGGTGAAGGGCCGGTGAAAGACGGGTGAAGGGTGGGTGGAAGGCAGGTGAAGGGTAGGTGAAGAACGGGTGAAGGGCCGGTGAAGGACGGGTGAAGGGTGGGTGAAAGGCAGGTGAAGGGCGGGTGAAGGACGGGTGAAGGGCGGGTGAAGGGCGGGTGAAGGGCGGGTGAAGAACGGGTGAAGGGCGGGTGAAGGACGGGTGAAGAACGGGTGAAGGGCGGGTGAAGGGCGGGTGAATGGCCGGTGAAGGACGGGTGAAGGGCGGGTGAAGGGTGGGTGAAAGGCAGGTGAAGGGTAGGTGAAGAACGGGTGAAGGGCCGGTGAAGGGCGGGTGAAGGGCGGGTGAAGACGGGTGAAGAACGGGTGAAGGGCCGGTGAAGGACGGGTGAAGGGCGGGTGAAGGGCGGGTGAAGGACGGGTGAAAGGCGGGTGGAGGGCGGGTGAAGGGCGGGTGGGCTGCGTGAGGAAAACGGCAAGTGAGCGGCGGGAGCACAGCTGCCACTTGACAAAGCGACATATCGTGGGCGCCATGGGAATGACACGATGGGCATAAAAGCTGTTGCACTGCAATCAACCACTCTGGAGGGATGCCGGCTTCCTGTTGCACTGCAATCAACCACTCTGGAGGGATGCCGGCTTCCCGATTGCTCCTTGCTAACTGGGATATAGCTTGCCTAAATAGCTGCATGTAACCCCTCCTGAAAAAAGAGCCTGAAATTGCTAGACACCCTGTTTG
>NW_028161847.1:5000-15000 GCF_964263955.1 Coregonus lavaretus
TCAAAATCGCGCCGGTACCTGTCTGGCCGACCTGGAACCGAGTGGGGCTACTACGGGAGAGGCCAAATTATCGACATAAGCCCTGCCACCCGCTGGGCCTGTCTGTGCTCCGCCGTTTGGGGGAAAAAACAGCGATTTCGGTTTTGAAAAAACGACTTAAAACGTTAATAATTCAAAAACTAAAAGTCCAATCAGGATGGGGTTTTTTTGGCGCAAAAGGGCACGAATAGACGCACATTTATATATAAATTAATTCGTTTTTGGAAATTTTTTACTATATTTTAATTATGTTAGAAAAGTGAAAAAAAAAAATAGGGGTCAGAACGGTTGATGTTCCTATACGAGTTAAGAAAAACCCTTTTAGGTAATGGAAGTTCATCATAAAAGAGGATAATAGACCAAATTTGGGACCTCTAGCTCATCGGGAAGTATTTTTAAACATTATTTGAAAAAATCGGAAAAATCGGCCGAAATTGCACTATGTCCCTTCGTGCATGGTAACCCAAATGAGAACCAGGGGGAACGGCTCCTGACTCACACAAGGCCGACATGGGTGCTCTTGGTCGGATTGGGTTGTGGGTCAGACACCCCCACATGGAAGACCGCCGGCGGCCGATGGGAGAACCAGAGACCGACTCCTGGCTCACGGAAGGCCGATTTGGGTGCACTTGGTCGGATTGGGTTGTGGGTCAGACACCCCAACATGGTTGTCCGCCGGCGGACACCAGGAGAACCAGGGACCGACTCCTGCCTCACGGAAGGCCGATTTGATGCACTTTTTTCGGATTGGGGTGGTGGTCAGACACCCCCATATGGAAATCATCCGGTTGACAACAGGAGAACCAGGGACCGACTCCTGCCTCACGGAAGGCCGATTTTGATGCACTTTTCTCGGATTGGGTTGGTGGTCAGACACCCCAACATGGTTGTCCGCCGGCGGACACCAGGAGAACCAGGGACCGACTCCTGGCTCACGGAGGCCGATTTTGATGCACTTTTTTCGGATTGGGGTGGTGGTCAGACACCCCCATATGGAAATCATCCGGTTGACAACAGGAGAACCAGGGACCGACTCCTGGCTCCCGGAAGGCCGATTTTGATGCACTTTTTTCGGATTGGGTTGGTGGTCAGACACCCCCATATGGAAACCATCCGGTTGACACTATGAGAACCAGGGACCGACTCCTGGCTCCCGGAAGGCCGATTTTGATGCACTTTTTTCGGATTGGGTTGGTGGTCAGACACCCCCATATGGAAACCATCCGGTTGACACTATGAGAACCAGGGACCGACTCCTGGCTCCCGGAAGGCCGATTTTGATGCACTTTTTTCGGATTGGGTTGGTGGTCAGACACCCCCATATGGAAACCATCCGGTTGACACTATGAGAACCAGGGACCGACTCCTGGCTCCCGGAAGGCCGATTTTGATGCACTTTTCTCGGATTGGGTTGGTGGTCAGACACCCCCATATGGAAACCATCCGGTTGACACTATGAGAACCAGGGACCGACTCCTGGCTCCCGGAAGGCCGATTTTGATGCACTTTTCTCGGATTGGGTTGGTGGTCAGACACCCCCATATGGAAATCATCCGGTTGACACTATGAGAACCAGGGACCGACTCCTGGCTCCCGGAAGGCCGATTTTGATGCACTTTTCTCGGATTGGGTTGGTGGTCAGACACCCCCATATGGAAATCATCCGGTTGACACTATGAGAACCAGGGACCGACTCCTGGCTCCCGGAAGGCCGATTTTGATGCACTTTTTTCGGATTGGGTTGGTGGTCAGACACCCCCATATGGAAACCATCCGGTTGACACTATGAGAACCAGGGACCGACTCCTGGCTCCCGGAAGGCCGATTTTGATGCACTTTTCTCGGATTGGGTTGGTGGTCAGACACCCCCATATGGAAATCATCCGGTTGACAACAGGAGAACCAGGGACCGACTCCTGGCTCCCGGAAGGCCGATTTTGATGCACTTTTCTCGGATTGGGTTGGTGGTCAGACACCCCCATATGGAAATCATCCGGTTGACAACAGGAGAACCAGGGACCGACTCCTGGCTCCCGGAAGGCCGATTTTGATGCACTTTTCTCGGATTGGGTTGGTGGTCAGACACCCCCATAGGAAATCATCCGGTTGACACTATGAGAACCAGGGACCGACTCCTGGCTCCCGGAAGGCCGATTTTGATGCACTTTTCTCGGATTGGGTTGGTGGTCAGACACCCCCATATGGAAATCATCCGGTTGACACTATGAGAACCAGGGACCGACTCCTGGCTCCCGGAAGGCCGATTTTGATGCACTTTTCTCGGATTGGGTTGGTGGTCAGACACCCCCATATGGAAATCATCCGGTTGACACTATGAGAACCAGGGACCGACTCCTGGCTCCCGGAAGGCCGATTTTGATGCACTTTTCTCGGATTGGGTTGGTGGTCAGACACCCCCATATGGAAATCATCCGGTTGACACTATGAGAACCAGGGACCGACTCCTGGCTCCCGGAAGGCCGATTTTGATGCACTTTTTTCGGATTGGGTTGGTGGTCAGACACCCCCATATGGAAACCATCCGGTTGACACTATGAGAACCAGGGACCGACTCCTGGCTCCCGGAAGGCCGATTTTGATGCACTTTTCTCGGATTGGGTTGGTGGTCAGACACCCCCATATGGAAATCATCCGGTTGACAACAGGAGAACCAGGGACCGACTCCTGGCTCCCGGAAGGCCGATTTTGATGCACTTTTCTCGGATTGGGTTGGTGGTCAGACACCCCCATATGGAAATCATCCGGTTGACAACAGGAGAACCAGGGACCGACTCCTGGCTCCCGGAAGGCCGATTTTGATGCACTTTTCTCGGATTGGGTTGGTGGTCAGACACCCCCATATGGAAATCATCCGGTTGACAACAGGAGAACCAGGGACCGACTCCTGGCTCCCGGAAGGCCGATTTTGATGCACTTTTCTCTGGATTGGGTTGGTGGTCAGACACCCCCATATGGAAATCATCCGGTTGACAACAGGAGAACCAGGGACCGACTCCTGGCTCCCGGAAGGCCGATTTTGATGCACTTTTCTCGGATTGGGTTGGTGGTCAGACACCCCCATATGGAAATCATCCGGTTGACATTAGGAGAACCAGGGACCGACTCCTGGCTCCCGGAAGGCCGATTTTGATGCACTTTTCTCGGATTGGGTTGGTGGTCAGACACCCCCATATGGAAATCATCCGGTTGACATTAGGAGAACCAGGGACCGACTCCTGGCTCCCGGAAGGCCGATTTTGATGCACTTTTCTCGGATTGGGTTGGTGGTCAGACACCCCCATATGGAAATCATCCGGTTGACAACAGGAGAACCAGGGACCGACTCCTGGCTCCCGGAAGGCCGATTTTGATGCACTTTTCTCGGATTGGGTTGGTGGTCAGACACCCCCATATGGAAATCATCCGGTTGACAACAGGAGAACCAGGGACCGACTCCTGGCTCCCGGAAGGCCGATTTTGATGCACTTTTCTCGGATTGGGTTGGTGGTCAGACACCCCCATATGGAAATCATCCGGTTGACAACAGGAGAACCAGGGACCGACTCCTGGCTCCCGGAAGGCCGATTTTGATGCACTTTTCTCGGATTGGGTTGGTGGTCAGACACCCCCATATGGAAATCATCCGGTTGACATTAGGAGAACCAGGGACCGACTCCTGGCTCCCGGAAGGCCGATTTTGATGCACTTTTCTCGGATTGGGTTGGTGGTCAGACACCCCCATATGGAAATCATCCGGTTGACATTAGGAGAACCAGGGACCGACTCCTGGCTCCCGGAAGGCCGATTTTGATGCACTTTTCTCGGATTGGGTTGGTGGTCAGACACCCCCATATGGAAACCATCCGGTTGACACCAGGAGAACCAGGGACCGACTCCTGGCTCCCGGAAGGCCGATTTTGATGCACTTTTTTCGGATTGGGTTGGTGGTCAGACACCCCCATATGGAAATCATCCGGTTGACATTAGGAGAACCAGGGACCGACTCCTGGCTCCCGGAAGGCCGATTTTGATGCACTTTTCTCGGATTGGGTTGGTGGTCAGACACCCCCATATGGAAATCATCCGGTTGACATTAGGAGAACCAGGGACCGACTCCTGGCTCCCGGAAGGCCGATTTTGATGCACTTTTCTCGGATTGGGTTGGTGGTCAGACACCCCCATATGGAAATCATCCGGTTGACATTAGGAGAACCAGGGACCGACTCCTGGCTCCCGGAAGGCCGATTTTGATGCACTTTTCTCGGATTGGGTTGGTGGTCAGACACCCCCATATGGAAACCATCCGGTTGACACCAGGAGAACCAGGGACCGACTCCTGGCTCCCGGAAGGCCGATTTTGATGCACTTTTCTCGGATTGGGTTGGTGGTCAGACACCCCCATATGGAAATCATCCGGTTGACATTAGGAGAACCAGGGACCGACTCCTGGCTCCCGGAAGGCCGATTTTGATGCACTTTTCTCGGATTGGGTTGGTGGTCAGACACCCCCATATGGTAAACCGCCGGCGGACACTAGGAGAACCAGGGGAGGCTATTACCTCACACATGGGGGTTTTGGGTGCCCTTGGCCGGCTTGGGGGTGACCCCAAGAGTGGGTCCAAGACCCCACACCCGGATCCATCCACAGGGGGGCGCCACATGTCATTTTAAGCCTGATTTCACTAGGGGAACCAGGGGATGATCTTAACTCACAAATGGGGGTTTTGGGTGCCCATGGCCGGCTTGGGGGTGACCCCAAGAAGGGGTCCAAGCACCCCCATCCAGATCCATCCACAGGGGGGCGCCACAGGTCACTTTAGGCCGGATTTCACTATGGGGACCCAGGGGAGGCTGTTCACTCACACATGGGGGTTTTGGGTGCCCATGGTCGGCATGGCTGGCTTGGAGGAGACCCCAAGAAGGGGTCCAAGCACCCCCATCCAGATCCATCCACAGGGGGGCGCCACAGGTCATTTTAGGCCGGATTTCACTAGGGGGACCCAGGGGAGGCTGTTCACTCACACATGGGGGTTTTGGGTGCCCATGGTCGGCATGGCTGGCTTGGAGGAGACCCCAAGAAGGGGTCCAAGCACCCCCATCCAGATCCATCCACAGGGGGGCGCCACAGGTCATTTTAGGCCGGATTTCACTATGGGGACCCAGGGGAGGCTGTTCACTCACACATGGGGGTTTTGGGTGCCCATGGTCGGCATGGCTGGCTTGGGGGAGACCCCAAGAAGGGGTCCAAGCACCCACAGCCGAATCCATCCACAGGGGGGCGCCACAGGTCACTTTAGGCCGGATTTCACTAGGGGTACACTGGGGAGGCTGTTCACTCACACATGGGGGTTTTGGGTGCCCTTGGTCGGCATGGCTGGCTTGGAGGAGACCCCAAGAAGGGGTCCAAGCACCCCCACCAAGATCCATCCACAGGGGGGCGCCACAGGTCACTTTAAGCCTGATTTCACTATGGGGACCCAGGGAGGCTTTTCACTCACACATGGGGGTTTTGGGTGCCCTTGGTCGGCATGGCTGGCTTGGGGGGGACCCCAAGAAGGGGTCCAAGACCCCACAGCCGGATCCATCCACAGGGGGGCGCCACAGGTCATTGTAGGCCGGATTTCACTATGGGGACCCAGGGGAGGCTTTTCACTCACACATGGGGGTTTTGGGTGCCCATGGTCGGCATGGCTGGCTTGGGGGGGACCCCAAGAAGGGGTCCAAGACCCCACAGCCGGATCCATCCACAGGGGGGCGCCACATGTCACTTTAGGCCGGATTTCACTATGGGTACCCAGGGGAGGCTGTTCACTCACACATGGGGGTTTTGGGTGCCCATTGAAGGCATGGCCAGCTTGGGGGGGACCCCAAGAAGGGGTCCAAGCACCCACAGCCGGATCTATCCACAGGGGGGCGCCACATGTCATTTTAAGCCTGATTTCACTATGGGTACCCAGGGGAGGCTGTTCACTCACACATGGGGGTTTGGGGTGCCCATGGTCGGCATGGATGGCTTGGGGGGGACCCCAAGAAGGGGTCCAAGCACCCACAGCCGGATCTATCCACAGGGGGGCGCCACATGTCATTTTAAGCCTGATTTCACTATGGGTACCCAGGGGAGGCTGTTCACTCACACATGGGGGTTTTGGGTGCCCATGGTCGGCATGGCTGGCTTGGAGGAGACCCCAAGAAGGGGTCCAAGCACCCACAGCCGAATCCATCCACAGGGGGGCGCCACAGGTCACTTTATGCCGGATTTCACTATGGGGACACAGGGGAGGCTGTTCACTCACACATGGGGGTTTTGGGTGCCCATGGCCGGCATGGCTGGCTTGGGGGGGACCCCGAGAAGGGGTCCAAGCACCCACAGCCGAATCCATCCACAGGGGGGCGCCACAGGTCACTTTAAGCCTGATTTCACTATGGGTACACTGGGGAGGCTGTTCACTCACACATGGGGGTTTTGGGTGCCCATGGCCGGCATGGCTGGCTTGGGGGGGACCCCGAGAAGGGGTCCAAGCACCCACAGCCGAATCCATCCACAGGGGGGCGCCACAGGTCACTTTAAGCCTGATTTCACTATGGGTACACTGGGGAGGCTGTTCACTCACACATGGGGGTTTTGGGTGCCCATGGTCGGCATGGCTGGCTTGGAGGAGACCCCAAGAAGGGGTCCAAGCACCCCCACCAAGATCCATCCACAGGGGGGCGCCACAGGTCACTTTAAGCCTGATTTCACTATGGGTACACTGGGGAGGCTGTTCACTCACACATGGGGGTTTTGGGTGCCCATGGTCGGCATGGCTGGCTTGGAGGAGACCCCAAGAAGGGGTCCAAGCACCCCCACCAAGATCCATCCACAGGGGGGCGCCACAGGTCACTTTAAGCCTGATTTCACTATGGGTACACTGGGGAGGCTGTTCACTCACACATGGGGGTTTTGGGTGCCCATGGCCGGCATGGCTGGCTTGGGGGAGACCCCAAGAAGGGGTCCAAGCACCCCCACCAAGATCCATCCACAGGGGGGCGCCACAGGTCACTTTAAGCCTGATTTCACTATGGGTACACTGGGGAGGCTGTTCACTCACACATGGGGGTTTTGGGTGCCCATGGTCGGCATGGCTGGCTTGGAGGAGACCCCAAGAAGGGGTCCAAGCACCCCCACCAAGATCCATCCACAGGGGGGCGCCACAGGTCACTTTAAGCCTGATTTCACTATGGGTACACTGGGGAGGCTGTTCACTCACACATGGGGGTTTTGGGTGCCCATGGCCGGCATGGCTGGCTTGGGGGAGACCCCAAGAAGGGGTCCAAGCACCCCCACCAAGATCCATCCACAGGGGGGCGCCACAGGTCACTTTAAGCCTGATTTCACTATGGGTACACTGGGGAGGCTGTTCACTCACACATGGGGGTTTTGGGTGCCCATGGTCGGCATGGCTGGCTTGGAGGAGACCCCAAGAAGGGGTCCAAGCACCCCCACCAAGATCCATCCACAGGGGGGCGCCACAGGTCACTTTAAGCCTGATTTCACTATGGGTACACTGGGGAGGCTGTTCACTCACACATGGGGGTTTTGGGTGCCCATGGCCGGCATGGCTGGCTTGGGGGAGACCCCAAGAAGGGGTCCAAGCACCCCCACCAAGATCCATCCACAGGGGGGCGCCACAGGTCACTTTAAGCCTGATTTCACTATGGGTACACTGGGGAGGCTGTTCACTCACACATGGGGGTTTTGGGTGCCCATGGCCGGCATGGCTGGCTTGGGGGAGACCCCAAGAAGGGGTCCAAGCACCCCCACCAAGATCCATCCACAGGGGGGCGCCACAGGTCACTTTAAGCCTGATTTCACTAGGGGGACACTGGGGAGGCTGTTCACTCACACATGGGGGTTTTGGGTGCCCATGGCCGGCATGGCTGGCTTGGGGGAGACCCCAAGAAGGGGTCCAAGCACCCCCACCAAGATCCATCCACAGGGGGGCGCCACAGGTCACTTTAAGCCTGATTTCACTAGGGGGACACTGGGGAGGCTGTTCACTCACACATGGGGGTTTTGGGTGCCCATGGCCGGCATGGCTGGCTTGGGGGAGACCCCAAGAAGGGGTCCAAGCACCCCCACCAAGATCCATCCACAGGGGGGCGCCACAGGTCATTTTCACTAGGAGAACCAGGGGAGGGCTCCTGACTCACACATGGGCATTCTGGGTGCCCATGGCTGGGATGGGTGAGACAGAGTCCAGCCCTCCACACACAAAAGTGATCCAGCAGGCCAGAAGAAAGGGGAGAGAGAGAGAGAGAGAACAAATAATACATGGGCACAGAGCAGCCAGCCTCCATTGGAGCTGCCTGCACAGTGCTGCCCTCCTGTGGGAAAGGTTCACACACACACTCACTCACTCACTCACACAGACACACACAGACAAACCTATTCACTTGGGCCTTCTCCCTCATGCCCTGCTGACATCCATGCAGGCCCACATTGACCTTTGTGACCTCTGGAGCTCCATGCACCTTGTTCTAAACTCCCTGCCTAGTAAAGGGCATCTCCCATGGGCATGAGAGTACAGCTCACTCCCCTGGAGCACCATGCCTCTTTTTAATCACTCTCTCCCTATTAAAACCCTCTCTCCCATGGGCTTGAGAGTACAGCTTACTCCCTTGACCTCCAGAGGTATAGGAGGCCAAAAAAAAAGGGGGACAGAGCAGACAGCCCCCAAAGGGGATGCCTGCTCTGCCCCCCTATGAGACAGGTTCACTCACTCACACAGACACACCTATTCACTTGGGCCTTCTCCCTCATGCCCTGCTGACATCCATGCAGGCCCACATTGACCTTTGTGACCTCTGGAGCTCCATGCCTCTTTTTAAACTCTCTCTTCCCATTAAAAGCCTCTCTCACATGGGCTTGAGAGTACAGCTTACTCCCTTGACCTCCAGAGGTATAGGAGGCCAAAAAAAAAGGGGGACAGAGCAGACAGCCCCCAAAGGGGATGCCTGCTCTGCCCCCCTATGAGACAGGTTCACTCACTCACACAGACACACCTATTCACTTGGGCCTTCTCTCTGTGGCCCTGCTGACAGCCATGCAGGCCCACATTGACCTTTGTGACCTCTGGAGCTCATTGCCTCCATCTCTACACTCCATGCCCAGTGAAACCCTCTCTCACTCGGCCTGAGACTGCAGCTCACTCCCTGGATGGCCTGGGCTCCAGAACCACGACCACCAAGCCCACACTCCCTGCCCAGTGAAACCCTCTCTCACTCGGCCTGAGACTGCAGCTCACTCCCTGGATGGCCTGGGCTCCAGAACCACGACCACCAAGCCCACACTCCCTGCCCACTCAAACCCTCTCTCACTCGGCCTCAGACTGCAGCTCACTCCCTGGATGGCCTGGGCTCCAGAACCACGACCACCAAGCCCACACTCCCTGCCCACTCAAACCCTCTCTCACTCGGCCTCAGACTGCAGCTCACTCCCTGGATGGCCTGGGCTCCAGAACCACGACCACCAAGCCCACACTCCCTGCCCGCTCAAACCATCTCTCACTCGGACTGAGACTGCAGCTCACTGCATGGGCGTCCCCGACCTCCATGCCTCCAGGCCCACACTCCGTGTCCGCTCAAACCATCTCTCACTCGGACTGAGACTGCAGCTCACTGCATGGGCGTCCCCGACCTCCATGCCTCCAGGCCCACACTCCGTGTCCGCTCAAACCATCTCTCACTCGGACTGAGACTGCAGCTCACTGCATGGGCGTCCCCGACCTCCATGCCTCCAGGCCCACACTCCGTGTCCGCTCAAACCATCTCTCACTCGGACTGAGACTGCAGCTCACTGCATGGGCGTCCCCGACCTCCATGCCTCCAGGCCCACACTCCGTGTCCGCTCAAACCATCTCTCACTCGGACTGAGACTGCAGCTCACTGCATGGGCGTCCCCGACCTCCATGCCTCCAGGCCC
>NW_028161846.1:0-17500 GCF_964263955.1 Coregonus lavaretus
TAACACCTGGCATCAATGGTTGTCAGTCACATTCAACCAACTGACAAGGTCATATGGCCTGCGTCCCAAATGGCAGCCTATTCCCTATATAGTGCACTACTTTTGACCTGGGCCCAAAGGGCAAAAAAGTAGTGCACTATATAAGGAGAATGGTGCTATTTGGGACTCAAACTCAAGCACTTATCGTTTCCCCAAAACTCTTTATGGTGAAAATGTAGCCAACAAAATGAACCGTTTAAACTTTCCGTTATGCTTTGTTCTATAATGAATGAATGGGAACATTGTACCACTGCAGCCAGACAACTCTCAGCATTTACCTGCTATTACAGAAACTCTCGTGACAATAAGAGAAGAGTTTTAAACTGTCAAGAGGAGTGAAACAAGGTTGTCCACTATCGGCATATCTATTTATTGTGGCCATCGAGATGTTAGCTATTAAAATCAGATCCAATAATAATATCAGAGGATTAGAAATACAGGGCTTAAAAACAAAGGTGTCATTGTACGCAGATGATTCATGTTTTCTTTTAGATCCACAACTAGAATCCCTCCACAGCCTCATAGAGGATCTAGATACATTTTCTAACCTCTCTGGATTAAAACCAAATTATGACAAATGTACTATATTACGTATTGGATCACTAAAAAATACAATTTTTACATTACCATGTAGTTTACCAATAAAATGGTCTGATGGTGATGTAGATATACTCGGAATACATATCCCAAAGGAAATAAATGATCTCACTTCAAAAAAAATTTATAGAAAGTTAGCAAAAATAGATAAGATCTTACTACCATGGAAAGGAAAATACCTGTCAATTTGTGGAAAAATCACCCTGATTAACTCTTTAGTATTATCCCAGTTTACCTATTTGCTTATGGTCTTGCCTACGCCTAGCAAACAGTTTTTTAAATTATATGAGAAAAGAATATTCAATTTTATTTGGAACGGCAAGCCAGACAAAATTAAAAGAGCATATTTATATAATGAATATGAATTCGGAGGACAGAAATTATTAAATATTAAAGCATTAGACCTATCACTAAAATCTTCAGTCATTCAAAAGTTATACTTAAATCCGAACTGGTTCTCAAGCAAATTAGTAAGATTGTCTCACCCAATGTTCAAGAAAGGCCCTTTTCCCTTTATTCAGATTACAACCTCTCACTTTCAGTTATTTGAAAAGGAAATAATCTCCCAAATGTCACTATTTCTAAAACAAGCCATAGAAAGTTGGTTGCAATTTCAATTTAATCCTCCAGAAACGACAGAACAAATAATGCAACAAATATTGTGGTTAAATTCAAATATACTAATTGACAAAAAACCTTTATTTTTTGACAGAATGTTTAAAAAAGGTATAATCTTCGTAAATGATATCATCGGTAGGACTGGTGGAGTTATGTCGCACATGCAGCTAACAAAAACATATGGAAATGTCTGCTCTACCCAAAATTACAACCAAATAATTGCAGCCTTACCGCAAAAGTGGAAGAGGAAAGTTGAAGGGGGAGAAAGTAAGGAACTTGTCTGTCGGCCTTGCATTAAAGAACATAATTGGTTAAGGAAAACTGTGATAAATAAAAAAGTATATCAGTTTCACTTAAGGACCAAAGGATTGACAGCCGTCCCATATAGATTGCAAAATAGTTGGGAAGAGATCTTTGACGTACCGATCCCATGGCATAGTGTTTATGAACTGACACGCAAAACGACACCGGATTCAAAAATTAGAATCTTTCAATTTAAATTATTATATAAAATTCTTGCTACCAATAGAATGTTATTTATATGGGGGATACAATCTTCCCAGCTCTGCAGATTTTGCTGTGAAGAGATAGAATCATTAGATCATTTGTTTTGGTTCTGTCCATTTGTAGCTTGTTTTTGGACACAGGTCCAGGAATGGCTAAAGGATTGCAATATTTACCTGGAACTAACCTTGCAGATAGCATTACTGGGTGATCTGAAAAGTCATAGTCAATCAATCAATAATATAATAATACTTTTAGCAAAAATGTTTATTTTTAATTCACAATCTGTAGAAGCAATGAGAATAGAAAGGTTCAGAACTTTTGTAAAACATCACAGTACGGTTGAAATATATATGGCAAATAGAAATCCTATATGGATGGTGTTAAGAGATAGATGGGAGGTATTGAATAGAGTTGAAGGATGGGACTAATAACAAATAACAACAAATAATAACAAAGATAGCTAATAATGTAAGCATACTGTGTCCATAATAAGTATATAGGTTGTATGTTGGGAGCTTTTGGGAAAGAGCACAGTTAGAAAGATATGGCATTTAGAAGCAAACCGGATGGACATCATGAAAATGATCGGAGAGGTTGAGAGTAGAAGAAGTTCAGGAGCAAAACAATAAATAAATATATATATATATATATATATAGATATAGAATTATTGTAAAATTAACTCTGTCCATAAGGTGTAGATAGTAAGTATAGACCGGAAGTAGAGGCCTGGGCGTTGTTGTTCACTAATTTACTCCAAGTAGGGAAAGGATGGTGGGGTTGAAAAGTAATAAAGGGGAATATATATATAAAAAATAAAAATAAACATGGGGGATTGGAAGTGATGCAGACAATTACATTGATAGAAGATACAATCTATCTGCAATATTAAGCTGATCCATCCCCCCTAAAGAAAAATAAAAATAAAAATAAAAAATAAAAAAATTAATAATAATAATAATACTCTCTGCTACTCCTGGGCACGCTGCTTGGTCCATTGAAATGGGATTTTCTGTCACGGGTCGGACCAAGGTGCAGCGTGAAAGGCGTACATGTTTATTTAAATAATAAACACACGACACAGTAACCCAAAAATAACAAACTTAACCGTGACGTTCCAAAGGGCTAACACACTAGCCTAAACACAGGAACACAACAAAAACCCACAACACAGGCAGGAAAACTGGCTGCCTAAGTATGATCCCCAATCAGAGACAACGAGCGACAGCTGCCTCTGATTGGGAACCGCACCCGGCCAAACATAGAAATACAAACCTAGAATATTCACACCCTGACCAAACTAGCTAGAGTTCTATAGGCCAGGGCGCGACAGAGAATGTATTGCCTAACTTGACATTGTAAAACTTTTTTATATTCCTCCATGTGTCGTCGTCGAATGCGGTTATGTCTCTCTCTGGCGGGAGGTAAGCTTGGCATATATGGCTTATATACATAGTTTAAGCTTTGTCGAGTAAAGCTTAAACTATGTATTTCGATTGTAGTTAGGTATTGTAGGTAGTTATCGTGGGTTGTTGTATGTAATTATTGTAGGTATTGTATTCGGCTGAGCCCGGTGAAGCACGAAGCTAGCTAACCCACTACCTGGACTAGCTAGCGGGTAGCTACTGGTAACTATTAGCAACTGTGGATAGTTGTTTCACGCCTGAGAGTACCTGTAATTACGCCAGCTAGCTGCCTACAACAATTAAATACAATAATGCCTACCATTCAGCTGTTTTTCTAACCTCATTGTCTGAAGCGTTAACGATAGGTAGTAAGTGGCTACTGTGCTCGAAATGTAGCTAGCTTGTTGCTACCTGGAGAGCTACTAAACAATAGCTGGAACGACCTAGCGAACAGACGCGAACTGGCTGAGTCAATTCCGTGGTTAGCTAACAGTAGCTGCTAGGGGTAAGTTATAACCTACATTTGTGTTTTGTTTTTACATACTGGTAGCCAGAGTCGTTCAAGGGAATTCGGGACATGGGTGACTAGTTAACGTTAGCTTGGCTCTCTCTGTGTGTTCGTGCCGTGGGAGGACGGGTTTCCTCGTTGGCAGAAAGCAATGGCTAGCTAGTATGCTAACTATTCTAGCTAACTAACTGGCTGAATAAGTTGATGATGGACTCGCTCAAGCTGTCCGGACTAGCCCACAACGTTAGACACGGACACGAATGATCTGCTTGGCGTGTTGACACACTGGTGGTTTGTTGTGGCCGAGTATTGGTGCTAAACCGTGTTGTTGGAGTCCGGCATCCTAGTTGGCTGTGGCGTCATATGACTAGGTGCCCAGGACGGTTTTCACGGAAGAATACTGTACCAAGTTAGCTAGCTGAATAAACTAAGTTAGTCTATTCCTAGAAACATTGAACCGCTGTAGTTTACAACAATTATAGTTTCTGAGGTGGAAGTTGGGAGAGTTATATTTGGGTGTTTCAGTGAAACGTAAGTGAGGGAGGCCCCGCTCTCTCGCTTTCCCAGATGTTTAGTTCATTTAATTCCGATCTCCTTTGCATTATTGTAGCCATTTTCTGTAGCCTGTCAACTATGCCTCTGTCTATCCCTGTCCTCTCCTCTCCGCACAGGCTATACAAACGCCTCACACCGCATGGCTGCTGCCTCTCTAACCTGGTGGTCCCTGCACGCACGACCCACGTGGAGTTCCAGGTCTCAGGCAGCCTCTGGAACTGCCGTTCTGCGGCCAACAAGGCAGAGTTCATCTCAGCCTATGCTACCCTCCAGTCCCTCGACTTCTTGGCGCTGACGGAAACATGGATTACCACTGAAAACACTGCTAATCCTACTGCTCTCATACCCCGAGAGCATCTGGTCAGCGGGGTGGTGGCACAGGAATCCTCATCTCTCCCAAGTGGACATGGGAGAGTGGACATCTTTTTCCCCTTACCCATATGTCTATCTCCTCATTTGAATTCCATGCTGTCACAGTCACTAGCCCTTTCAAGCTTAACATCATTGTCATTTATCGCCCTCCAGGTTCCCTTGGAGAGTTCATCAATGAGCTTGACGCCTTGATAAGTTCCTTTCCTGAGGATGGCTCACCCCTCACAGTTCTGGGTGACTTTAACCTCCCTACGTCTACCTTTGACTAATTTCTCTCTGCGTCCTTCTTTCCACTCCTCTCCTCTTTTGACCTCACCCTCTCACCGTCCCCCCCTACTCACAAGGCAGGCAATACGCTTGACCTCATCTTTACTAGATGCTGTTCTTCTACTAATCTCACTGCAACTCCCCTCCATGTCTCCGACCACTACTTTGTATCCTTTTCACTCTCGCTCTCCTCCAACACTACTCACTCTGCCCCTACTCAGATGGTAATGCGCCGTCGCAACCTTCGCTCTCTCTCTCTCCCGCTACTCTCTCCTTTTCCATCCTATCATCTCTTCCCTCTGCTCAATCCTTCTCCGTCCAATCTCCTGATTCTGCCTATTCAACCCTCCTCTCCTCCCTTTCTGCATCCTTTGACTCTCTATGTCCCCTATCCTCCCGGCCGGCTCGGTCCTCCCCTCCTGCTCCGTGGCTTGACGACTCATTGCGAGCTCACAGAACAGGGCTCCGGGCAGCCGAGCGGAAATGGAGGAAAACTAGACTCCCTGCGGACCTGGCATCTTTTCACTCCCTCCTCTCTACATTTTCTTCATCTGTTCTGCTGCTAAAGCCACTTTCTACCACTCTAAATTCCAAGCCTCTGCCTCTAACCATAGGAAGCTCTTTGCCACCTTCTCCTCCCTGCTGAATCCTCCTCCCCCTCCCCCGCCACCTCCTCCCTCTCTGTGGATGACTTCGTCAACCATTTTGAAAAGAATGTTGACGACATCCGATCCTCGTTTGTTAAGTCAAATGACACTGCTGGTCCTGCTCACACTGCCCTACCCTATGCTTTGACTTCTTTCTCCCCTCTCTCTCCAGATGAAATCTTGCGACTTGTGACGGCCGGCCGCCCAACAACCTGCCCGCTTGACCTTATCCCCTCCTCTCTTCTCCAGAACATCTCTGGTGACCTTCTCCCTTACCTCACCTCGCTCATCAACTCATCCTTGACCGCTGGCTATGTCCCTTCCGTCTTCAAGATAGCGAGAGTTGCACCCCTTCTCAAAAAACCAATACTCGATCCCTCTGATGTCAACAACTACAGACCAGTATCCCTTCTTTCTTTTAGCTCCAAAACTCTTGAGCGTGCCGTCTTTAACTCTCTTGCTATCTCTCTCAGTATGACCTTCTTGATCCAAACCAGTCAGGTTTCAAGACTGGTCATTCAACTGAGACTGCTCTTCTCTGTGTCACGGAGGCTCTTCGCACTGCTAAAGCTAACTCAGTTCTAGGCCCTCTCCTATTCTCGCTATACACCAAGTCACTTTTTTTTTTTTTTTTTTTTTTTAGCATACGCTCTTATCCAGAGTGACTTACAGGAGCAATTAGGGTTAAGTGCCTTGCTCAAGGGCACATCGACAGGTTTTTCACCTAGTCGGCTCGGGGATTAGAACCAGCGACCTTTCGGTTACTGGCACAACGCTCTTAACCACTAAGCTACCTGCCGCCACTTGGCTCTGTCATATCCTCACATGGCCTCTCCTATCATTGCTACGCAGATGACACACAACTAATCTTCTCCTTTCCCCCTTCTGATAACCAGGTGGCGAATCGCATCTCTGCATGTCTGGCAGACATATCAGTGTGGATGACGGATCACCACCTCAAGCTGAACCTCGGCAAGACGGAGCTGCTCTTCCTCCCGGGGAAGGACTGCCCGTTCCATGATCTCGCCATCACGGTTGACAACTCTGTTGTGTCCTCCTCCCAGAGTGCAAAGAGCCTTGGCGTGACCCTGGACAACACCCTGTCATTCTTCGCTAACATCAAGGCGGTGACCCGATCCTGTAGGTTCATGCTCTACAACATTCGGAGAGTACGACCCTGCCTTACACAGGAAGCGGCACAGGTCCTAATCCAGACACTTGTCATCTCCCGTCTGGATTACTGCAACTCGCTGTTGGCTGGGCTCCCTGCCTGTGCCATTAAACCCCTACAACTCATCCAGAATGCCGCAGCCTGTCTGGTGTTCAACCTTCCCAAGTTCTCTCACGTCACCCCGCTCCTCCGCACACTCCACTGGCTTCCAGTTGAAGCTCGCATCTGCTACAAGACCATGGTGCTTGCCTACGGAGCTGTGAGGGGAACGGCACCTCCGTACCTTCAGGCTCTGATCAGTCCCTACACCCAAACGAGGGCATTGCGTTCATCCACCTCTGGCCTGCTGGCCCCCCTACCTCTGCGGAAGCACAGTTCCCGCTCAGCCCAGTCAAAACTGTTCGCTGCTCTGGCACCCCAATGGTGGAACAAGCTCCCTCACGACGCCAGGACAGCGGAGTCACTCACCACCTTCCGGAGACACTTGAAACCCCACCTCTTTAAGGAATACCTGGGATAGGATAAAGTAATCCTTCTACCCCCCCTTACCCCACCCCAAAGAAAGAAAAAAAAAAAAAAACATATTGTAAAGTGGTTATCCCACTGGCTATAAGGTGAATGCACCAATTTGTAAGTCGCTCTGGATAAGAGCATCTGCTAAATGACGTAAATGTAAATGTAACATAATGTAAATGTTGTTCCAAAATGTATGTTGAGGTAGGGGAGAGTGGGGTAAGAGGAGCCGTTTCTCACATTCAGCATCACACCGTCAAGGGAAATATAATGTTCTCATGCTAGGTTTAGGACCTCATATTGAAACTTATAGAGACCCCAACTGATGTATAGAATCATCTTAAAATTATTAAGTATCATGAAACTAACACAATAAATTAATTTTACCACTTGTTCCATGTGGTTTCTTCCTTCAAAGTCTCCATGAAATGGTTTCCTAGAAACAAGGGTGGCTCAACTTACCCCTTCAGCTCAACTTACCCCTTCGGCTCAATTTACCCCTTCAGCTCAACCTACCCCTTCAGCTCAACTGACCCCTTCAGCTCAACTTACCCCTTCAGCTCAACTGACCCCTTCAGCTCAACTTACCCCTTCAGCTCAACTTACCCCTTCAGCTCAACTTACCCCTTCAGCTCAACTGACCCCTTCAGCTCAACTTACCCCTTCAGCTCAACTGACCCCTTCAGCTCAACTTACCCCTTCAGCTCAACTTACCCCTTCAGCTCAACTTACCCCTTCAGCTCAACCTACCCCTTCAGCTCAACTGACCCCTTCAGCTCAACTTACCCCTTCAGCTCAACTTACCCCTTCAGCTCAACTGACCCCTTCAGCTCAACTGACCCCTTCAGCTCAACTTACCCCTTCAGCTCAACTGACCCCTTCAGCTCAACTTACCCCTTCAGCTCAACTTACCCCTTCAGCTCAACTTACCCCTTCAGCTCAACTTACCCCTTCAGCTCAACTTACCCTTTCAGCTCAACTTACCCCTTCAGCTCAACTGACCCCTTCAGCTCAACTTACCCCTTCAGCTCAACTTACCCCTTCAGCTCAACTTACCCCTTCAGCTCAACTTACCCCTTCAGCTCAACTTACCCCTTCAGCTCAACTGACCCCTTCAGCTCAACTTACCCCTTCAGCTCAACTGACCCCTTCAGCTCAACTTACCCCTTCAGCTCAACTTACCCCTTCAGCTCAACTTACCCCTTCAGCTCAACTTACCCCTTCAACTCAACTTACCCCTTCAGCTCAACTGACCCCTTCAGCTCAACTTACCCCTTCAGCTCAACTTACCCCTTCAGCTCAACTTACCCCTTCAGCTCAACTTACCCCACTCTCCGCTATGTGTTTATACATTCAAACCACACATTTGTTATAAATGATAGGATAAGGGTGTGAATACCTGAGGTAATCTTACTAGAGTAATTAATTTCCTGATATGAATCATAGACACTCTGTGTTCCAAATGGCACCCTATTCCTTAGTGCACTACTATTGACCAGGACCTAAGGGGATCTGGCAAAAAGTAGTGCACTATATAGGGAATATGGTGTTATTTGGGACGTAGACTGTCAACATGTCAAACTAGGGTTTGGGAGGAGGTATAGGGAGGACGCACCACAGAGTAAACACACTTGAGTTGTTGGGCTCTCACCAAAATGTGTATATTAGTTTGGGGCTCGGTGAGAGTTGGGAATAAAAATGAAATCTAACTCTGTGTAACTATTGTTTACAGAACACCAGGAAATACAGCATCATGGACACACCTATCTATCTATCTATCTATCTATCTATCTATCTATCTATCTATCTATCTATCTATCTATCTATCTATCTATCTATCTATCTATCTATCTGTCTGTCTGTCTGTCTGTCTGTCTGTCTGTCTGTCTGTCTGTCTGTCTGTCTGTCTGTCTGTCTGTCTGTCTGTCTGTCTGTCTGTCTGTCTGTCTGTCTGTCTGTCTGTCTGTCTGTCTGTCTGTCTGTCTGTCTGTCTGTCTGTCTGTCTGTCTCTATATATCACTCTCTCTCTATATATCACTCTCTCTATATATATATATATCACTCTCTCTCTATATATATATCACTCTCTCTATATATATATATCACTCTCTCTATATATATATATATCACTTTCTCTCTATATATATCACTCTCTCTATACAGTGGGGAAAAAAAGTATTTAGTCAGCCACCAATTGTGCAAGTTCTCCCACTTAAAAAGATGAGAGAGGCCTGTAATTTTCATCATAGGTACACGTCAACTATGACAGACAAAATGAGGAAAAAAAATCCAGAAAATCACATTGTAGGATTTTTTATGAATTTATTTGCAAATTATGGTGGAAAATAAGTATTTGGTCAATAACAAAAGTTTCTCAATACTTTGTTATATACCCTTTGTTGGCAATGACACAGGTCAAACGTTTTCTGTAAGTCTTCACAAGGTTTTCACACACTGTTGCTGGTATTTTGGCCCATTCCTCCATGCAGATCTCCTCTAGAGCAGTGATGTTTTGGGGCTGTCGCTGGGCAACACGGACTTTCAACTCCCTCCAAAGATTTTCTATGGGGTTGAGATCTGGAGACTCCAGGACCTTGAAATGCTTCGTACGAAGCCACTCCTTCGTTGCCCAGGCGGTGTGTTTGGGATCATTGTCATGCTGAAAGACCCAGCCACGTTTCATCTTCAATGCCCTTGCTGATGCAAGGAGGTTTTCACTCAAAATCTCACGATACATGGCCCCATTCATTCTTTCCTTTACACGGATCAGTCGTCCTGGTCCCTTTGCAGAAAAACAGCCCCAAAGTATGATGTTTTCCCTCCCATGCTTCACAGTAGGTATGGTGTTCTTTGGATGCAACTCAGCATTCTTTGTCCTCCAAACACGACGAGTTGAGTTTTTACCAAAAAGTTATATTTTGGTTTCATCTGACCATATGACATTCTCCCAATCCTCTTCTGGATGCACTCTAGCAAACTTCAGACGGGCCTGGACATGTACTGGCTTAAGCAGGGGGACACGTCTAGCACTGCAGGATTTGAGTCCCTGGCGGCGTAGTGTGTTACTGATGGTAGGGTTTGTTACTTTGGTCCCAGCTCTCTGCAGGTCATTCACTAGGTTCCCCCATGTGGTCCTGGGATTTTTGCTCACCGTTCTTGTGATCATTTTGACCCCACGGGGTGAGATCTTGCGTGGAGCCCCAGATCGAGGGAGATTATCAGTGGTCTTGTATGTCTTCCATTTCCTAATAATTGCTCCCACAGTTGATTTCTTCAAACCAAGCTGCTTACCTATTGCAGATTCAGTCTTCCCAGCCCGGTGCAGGTCTACAATTTTGTTTCTGGTGTCCTTTGACAGCTCTTTGGTCTTGGCCATAGTGGAGTTTGGAGTGTGACTGTTTGAGGTTGTGGACAGGTGTCTTTTATACTGATAACAAGTTCAAACAGGTGCCATTAATACAGGTAACGAGAGGAGGACAGAGGAGCCTCTTAAAGAAGAAGTTACAGGTCTGTGAGAGCCAGAAATCTTGCTTGTTTGTAGGTGACCAAATACTTATTTTCCACCATAATTTGCAAATAGATTCATTAAAAATCCTACAATGTGATTTTCTGGATTAATTTTTCTCATTTTGTCTGTCATAGTTGACGTGTACCTATGATGAAAAATACAGGCCTCTCTCATCTTTTTAAGTGGGAGAACTTGCACAATTGGTGGCTGACTAAATACTTTTTTCCCCCACTGTATATATATATCACTCTCTCTATATATATATCACTCTCTCTATATATATATATATCACTCTCTCTCTCTATATATATATCACTCTCTCTATATATATATATATCACTCTCTCTCTCTATATATATATCACTCTCTCTCTATATATATATCACTCTCTCTATATATATATATATATCACTCTCTCTCTATATATATATATATCACTCTCTCTCTATATATATATATATCACTCTCTCTCTCTATATATATCACTCTCTCTATATATATATATATCACTCTCTCTATATATATATCACTCTCTCTATATATATATATCACTCTCTCTATATAAATATCACTCTCTCTATATATATATATCACTCTCTCTCTATATATATATCACTCTCTCTATATATATATCACTCTCTCTCTATATATATATATCACTCTCTATATATATATATATATATCACTCTCTCTCTATATATATATATATATCACTCTCTCTCTATATATATATATATCACTCTCTCTATATATATATATATCACTCTCTCTCTATATATATATATCGCTCTCTCTATATATATATATATCTCTCTATATATATATATATATATATCACTCTCTCTCTCTATACAGTGGGGCAAAAAAGTATTTAGTCAGCCACCAATTGTGCATGTTCTCCCACTTAAAAAGATGAGAGAGGCCTGTAATTTTCATCATAGGTACACGTCAACTATGACAGACAAAATGAGGAAAAAAAATCCAGAAAATCACATTGTAGGATTTTTTATGAATTTATTTGCAAATTTTGGTGGAAAATAAGTATTTGGTCAATAACAAAAGTTTCTCAATATTTTGTTATATACCCTTTGTTGGCAATGACACAGGTCAAACATTTTCTGTAAGTCTTCACAAGGTTTTCACACACTGTTGCTGGTATTTTGGCCCATTCCTCCATGCAGATCTCCTCTAGAGCAGTGATGTTTTGGGGCTGTCTCTGGGCAACACGGACTTTCAACTCCCTCCAAAGATTTTCTATGGGGTTGAGATCTGGAGACTGGCCAGGCCACTCCAGGACCTTGAAATGCTTCTTACGAAGCCACTCCTTCGTTGCCCGGGCGGTGTGTTTGGGATCATTGTCATGCTGAAAGACCCAGCCACGTTTCATCTTCAATGCCCTTGCTGATGGAAGGAGGTTTTCACTCAAAATCTCACTATACATGGCCCCATTCATTCTTTCCTTTACACGGATCAGTCGTCCTAGTCCCTTTGCAGAAAAACAGCCCC
Source organism: Coregonus lavaretus (assembly GCF_964263955.1). Lineage (NCBI taxonomy): Eukaryota > Metazoa > Chordata > Actinopteri > Salmoniformes > Salmonidae > Coregonus > Coregonus lavaretus. The sequence goes on from NW_028161846.1 coordinate 12,213, forward strand.
AAAGCATGATGTTTCCACCCCCGTGCTTCACAGTAGGTATGATTGGTGGAGTGCTGCAGAGATGGTTATCCTTCTGGAAGGTTCTCCCATCTCCATAGAGAAACTCCGGAGCTCTGTCAGAGTGACCATCGGGTTCTTGGTCACCTCCCTGACCAAGGCCCTTCTCCCCCGATTGCTCAGTTTGGCAGGGCGGCCAGCTCTAGGAAGAGTCTTGGTGGTTCCAAAATTCTTAATTTTTCCAATTAAGAATGATGGAGGCCACTGTGTTCTTGGGGACCTTCAATGCTGCAGAATTGTTTTGGTACCCTTCCTCAGATCTGTGCCTCAACACAATCCTGTCTCGGAGCTCTACGGACAATTCCTTCAACCTCATGGCTTGGTTTTTGCTCTGACATGCAATTTCAACTGTGGGACCTTATATAGACAGGTGTGTGCCTTTCCAAATCATGTCCAATCAATTGTATTTACCACAGGTGGACTCCAATCAAGTTGTAGAAACATCTCAAGGATGATCAATAGAAACAGGATGCACCAGAGCTCAATTTCGAGTCTCACAGCAAAGGGACTGAATGCTTATGTAAAGGTATTTCTGTTTTAAAAAATTATACATTTGCAAACATTTCTAAAAACCTGTTTACGATTTTTAATTATAGGGTAGACTGATGAGGGGAAAAAATGTATTTAATCAATTTTAGAATAAGGCTGTAACGTAACAAAATGTGAAAAAAGTCAAGGGGTATGAATACTTTCCGAATGCACTGTATCTCCTGTTTCTGTACCGTGAGGCAGCTTAATATTCAAGTACACCCCCTGGACATGACGCTAGTCTATCACAGTACCTTCACTACAAACCCATTAACAAAACCAAGGCCAGTGACGATAGATAAACATCTCAGCTTCAGGAACAGAGATCAGTGAAGGCTAAACGCATGGAGGGATATTTATGCTGTTCCCAACCCAAGAATAAACTTTCGACAATTAAAAAAAAAAGAACATATAGAATGTAGAAATAAATGGTACCCAGTGTCATAAAATAACCATATTTCCCTTTAGATTTGGCAACAAAACCCTCCAAACTCAAAATGACAGTAATGGGATACAAACATTAAATTCAAAATAAGATCAATAATTTAACGCAGCAGTGGGGGCGATCCCCAGTCAACACTATATTACATTAGTTATATTAACATGAAAGAGGAATACACAGTGGGTGATCCCCAGTTCACACTACATTACATTATTTATATTAACATGAAAGAGGAGTAAATATAACTAACTGTGCGTGTCTGGCTCACCATCACAGTCAGTTATTGGATTCAACATGTCAGCCGGCTCCAGTTAAAGGAAGACGTTGCCAAGCTTTTTTGGTTGCCCTGAATTAATGTGTGGTAGAGCAGGTTTTGTCTGAGCAGTAAAATGAGATTGCTTTGTGTCTGTCCCCAGGCTAGTGCACCAGTAACATCAAAAAACACAACAAATACCGTAAATATATCTGCTCCCTGAACTCCTTCTGAGGGAGGAAAAACCCTGTACGGAGTACAACCAGGAGGAAAACAGAAGAAACACACACATACACACACACAAACACACACACAAACACACATACACACGCACACACACACACACACACACACACACACACACACACACACACACACACACACACACACACACACACACAGAAGACAACATAAAGTAGTCAGCCAGTCTCTGTGAGGTGTTTTATTCATTAATACCCAACAGACACTATTAAAGATGTCTTCACTCTTAGAAAAAAAAAGGCTTCCAAAAGGTTTCTTCGGCTGTCCCCATAGGAGAACCCGTTGTGGTTCCAGGTAGAACTCTTTTGGGTTCCATGTAAATCCAAAGGGTTTTACATTGAACACAAAAGGGTTCTTACCTGGAACCAAAAAGGGTTCTTCAAAGGGTTATCCTTTGGGGACAGCCGAAGAACCGTTTTAGGTTCTAGATAGCGCCTTTTATTGCAAGAGAGTCCAAAAGGGAACAAATACATGATATGAATAAATACATCAAAGTTACTCTGGTGCTGCTGTACTCTAGTCTGTCTGCACACAGTACATAGAGGAGTTGGACTGAGTTCTGAATCCCTGTAGAACAGAGCAGTGGTGGAAATGAACTGCTTTGTCCACTCTCTTTCTGCCTCTCTCTGTCTCTCTCTCTCTCTCTCTCTCGATCTCTCTCTCTCTCTCGATCTCTCTCTCTCTCGCTCTCTCTCTCTCTTTCCACCTCTCTCTCTCTCTCTCTCTCTCTCTCTCTCTCGATCTCTCTCGATCTCTCTCTCTCTCTCTCTCTCTCTCTCTCTCTCTCTCTCTCTCTCTCTCTCTCTCTCTCTCTCTCTCGATCTCTCTCGATCTCTCTCTCTCTCTCTCTCTCTCTCTCTCTCTCTCTCTCTCTCTCTCTCTCTCTCTCTCTCTCTCTCTCTCTGTCTGTCTAAACACACCACCTCAGGCAACACTGGAGGGTATGTACAGGGTTTCGCCAGCGGAGCTCTGCAGCTTGTACTACAGTACCGTCACACACTCTCCTGTGACTGCTGGGAACACCACACCTGCTTCCTCACCTCTGATCTCCTGTACCATCACTCTCCTGTGACTGCTGGGAACACCACACCTGCTTCCTCACCTCTGATCTCCAGTACCATCACTCTCCTGTGACTGCTGGGAACACCACACCTAATTCCTCACCTCTGATCTCCAGTACCATCACTCTCCTGTGACTGCTGGGAACACCACACCTGCTTCCTCACCTCTGATATCCAGTACCATCACTCTCCTATGACTGCTGGGAACACCACACCTGCTTCCTCACCTCTGATCTCCAGTACCATCACTCTCCTATGACTGCTGGGAACACCACACCTGCTTCCTCACCTCTGATCTCCAGTACCATCACTCTCCTATGACTGCTGGGAACACCACACCTGCATGAAACACTGTTTCCTTTTCTCTGCCATTTCACTGTGGTTGCAAATGGCACCCTAATCCCTTTATAGTGCACTACTTTTGACAAGGGCATATACAGTGGGGAAAAAAAGTATTTAGTCAGCCACCAATTGTGCAAGTTCTCCCACTTAAAAAGATGAGAGAGGCCTTTAATTTTCATCATAGGTACACGTCAACTATGACAGACAAAATGAGAAAAAAAAATCCAGAAAATCACATTGTAGGATTTTTATGAATTTATTGGCATATGATGGTGGAAAATAAGTATTTGGTCAATAACAAAAGTTTCTCAATACTTTGTTATATACCCTTTGTTGGCAATTACACAGGTCAAACGTTTTCTGTAAGTCTTCACAAGGTTTTCACACACTGTTGCTGGTATTTTGGCCCATTCCTCCATGCAGATCTCCTCTAGAGCAGTGATGTTTTGGGGCTGTCGCTGGGCAACACAGACTTTCAACTCCCTCCAAAGATTTTCTATGGGGTTGAGATCTGGAGACTGGCTAGGCCACTCCAGGACTTGAAATGCTTCTTACGAAGCCACTCCTTCGTTGCCCGGGCGGTGTGTTTGGGATCATTGTCATGCTGAAAGACCCAGCCACGTTTCATCTTCAATGCCCTTGCTGATGGAAGGAGGGTTTCACTCAAAATCTCACGATACATGGCCCCATTCATTCTTTCCTTTACACGGATCAGTCGTCCTGGTCCCTTTGCAGAAAAACAGCCCCAAAGCATGATGTTTCCAACCCCATGCTTCACAGTAGGTATGGTGTTCTTTGGATGCAACTCAGCATTCTTTGTCCTCCAAACATGACGAGTTGAGTTTTTACCAAAAAGTTATATTTTGGTTTCATCTGACCATATGACATTCTCCCAATCCTCTTCTGGATCATCCAAATGAACTTCAGACGGGCCTGGACATGTACTGGCTTAAGCAGGGGGACACGTCTCGCACTGCAGGATTTGAGTCCCTGGCGGCGTAGTGTGTTACTGATGGTAGGCTTTGTTACTTTGGTCCCAGCTCTCTGCAGGTCATTCACTAGGTCCCCCCGTGTGGTTCTGGGATTTTTGCTCACCGTTCTTGTGATCATTTTGACCCCACGGGGTGAGATCTTGCGTGGAGCCCCAGATCGAGGGAGATTATCAGTGGTCTTGTATGTCTTCCATTTCCTAATAATTGCTCCCACAGTTGATTTCTTCAAACCAAGCTGCTTACCTATTGCAGATTCAGTCTTCCCAGCCTGGTGCAGGTTTACAATTTTGTTTTTGGTGTCCTTTGACAGCTCTTTGGTCTTGGCCATTGTGGAGTTTGGAGTGTGACTGTTTGAGGTTGTGGACAGGTGTCTTTTATACTGATAACAAGTTCAAACAGGTGCCATTAATACAGGTAACGAGTGGAGGACAGAGGAGCCTCTTAAAGAAGAAGTTACAGGTCTGTGAGAGCCAGAAATCTTGCTTGTTTGTAGGTGACCAAATACTTATTTTCCACCATAATTTGCAAATAAATTCATTAAAAATCCTACAATGTGATTTTCTGGATTTTTTTTTCTCAATTTGTCTGTCATAGTTGACGTGTACCTATGATGAAAATTACAGGCCTCTCTCATCTTTTTAAGTGGGAGAACTTGCACAATTGGTGGCTGACTAAATACTTTTTTTCCCCACTGTATATATATAAGGAATATTGTGCCATTTGGGACATAAACTGTTTCAGATTCACAGCGGCACTGTTGGTGAAATGTCTCCCTCTGTCCCCTCTGTAAGAAGGCTGATGAAAGCCTTCTTACAGAGAAAATGACATTTCTCTCCTTCGTAAGTTTGTGAATAGACTTAGCAAGTTTGTGGATGCTTTTCCATCCAAGTCACGGTACCAATGTAACTACAGTCTTTACCATCCAAGTCACGGTACCAATGTAACTACTGTCTTTACCATCCAAGTCACGGTACCAATGTAACTACAGTCTTTACCATCCAAGTCACGGTACCAATGTAACTACTGTCTTTACCATCCAAGTCACGGTACCAATGTAACTACAGTCTTTACCATCCAAGTCACGGTACCAATGTAACTACTGTCTTTACCATCCAAGTCACGGTACCAATGTAACTACAGTCTTTACCATCCAAGTCACGGTACCAATGTAACTACTGTCTTTACCATCAAGTCACGGTACCAATGTTACTACAGTCTTTACCATCCAAGTCACGGTACCAATGTAACTACTGTCTTTACCATCCAAGTCACGGTACCAATGTAACTACAGTCTTTACCATCCAAGTCACTGTACCAATGTAACTACTGTCTTTACCATCCAAGTCACGGTA
>NW_028161845.1:0-42650 GCF_964263955.1 Coregonus lavaretus
GGCCACTAGCCAATCTTGGTCCTGGACAGATGAAGTGGGTGCATGGCCCAGCATTGAAACACCTAATCCAATGAATCAGCCGAGAGTCATTGGATTAATCAGGTGTGCTAGTGCAGGATTGCTCACCCTATAGTATAGTAGCTTAGTACTCAGCAGAGTACTAAGAGTACTCAGCTGAGGTCTTTCACAGCCCAAGCTGCGTTGCCTGAAGCATGTAAGAGGATGGAGGATTGTTTACATGTCAGCCACAGAAGTGATCTCCCACAAAAAATTACTATAGTATACTATGGTATAAATGCTATAGTATTCACTGTAGTGTTTTGCGTACGTTACTGTAGTATTTACTGTAGTATACTGTAATATTTACAGTTATCTATAGTAGAAATACTGTATTAAAAGAAAACTGTAGTATATACCATAGTAATTCGTATAATATTTTTGCTGACTGTAGTATACTGTAGTATTTACTGTAGTGTTTTTGCAGACTGTAGTATACTGTAGTATTTACTGTAGAGTTTTTGCAGACTGTAGTATACTGTAGTATTTACTGTAGTGTTTTTGCGGATTGTTGTATATTATAGTATTTACTATAGTGTTTTTGCGGACTGTAGAATACTGTAGTATTTACTGTTGTGTTTTTGCGGACATTACTGTAGTATTTACTGTAGTGTTTTTGATTGATTGTCTTTTACATAAAAGTGGAGGCTTTCTCCTTCAGGAAACCTACTGAAGAAATACTAAAATTGCAACATTTCCATAACCTGTATGTAGGTAGGACTGGGGTCTGAACAGATAGTTAAGAGCTTCTGCTCTTTTCTATCAACTGTAGGGAACACAATATATGGTCTATATATGTAGGTTTCTCACATTGGTGCCACAAATTGCGATATGGGGGAGGGGAATGGGCATTACTGTAGTATTTACTACAGTGGTTTTTTTCTTCCGGATAATACTGTAGTAATTGCTATAGTATTCTACAGTATACTACAACATTCTATAGTAAGTACTACACATGATCGATGGATAGTACAGTGTGCACTATACACTGAGTGTACAAAACATTAGGAACACCTGTTCTTTCCATGACATAGACTGACCAGGTGAATCCAGGTGAAAGCTATGATCCTTTATTGATGTCACCTGTTAAATCCACTTCAATCAGTGTAGATGAAGGGGAGGAGACAGGTTAAATAAACAATTTTAAGCCTTGAGACAATTGGGACATGGATAGTGTATGTGTGCCATTCAGAGGGTGAATGGGCAAGACAAAATATTTAAGTACCTTTGAATGGGGTATGGTAGTAGGTGCCAGTCGTACTGGTTTGAATGTGTCAAGAACTGCAACGCTGCTGGGTTTTTCATGCTCAACAGTTTCCTGTGTGGATCAAGAATGGTCCACCACCCAAAGGACATCCAGCCAACGTGACACAACTGTGGGAAGCATTGGAGTCAACATGGGCCAGCATAATAATAATAATAATATGCCATTAAGCAGACGCTTTTATCCAAAGCGACTTACAGTCATGTGTGTATACATTTTTACGTATGGGTGGTCCCAGGGATCGAACCCACTACCCTGGCGTTACAAGCGCCATGCTCTACCAATTGAGCTACAGAGGACCACATGCCCTGATTAATTGATCCTGTTCTGAGGGCAAAAGGGGGTGCAACTAAATATTAGGAAGGTGTTGCTAATGTTTTGTACACTCAGTGTAGTCTTTTTTCATGTGGGCTGTCTTCTCTCAGACACAAATCCATTCATTGACCACCTCCATTACTCAGACTGAGTTAGGATCTACTGTGGCCACCATTAGTTACTACTGTATATAGAGGTTTAAATGGCAGTACGTACACTTTTAGAAAAAAGGTGCTATCTAGAACCTAAAAGGGTTCTTCAGCTGTCCTCATAGGAGAACCCTTTGAAGAACCCTTTTTGGTTCCAGGTAAAAACATTTTGGGTTCCCTGTAGAACCCTTTCCACAGAGGGTTCTACATGGAACCCAAAAGAGTTCTACCTGAAACCAAAATGGGTCATCCTATGGGGACAGCCAAAAAACCCTTTTGGAACTCTCTTTTTTAAGGAGTGTAGCTCATAGATGTACATAAACATGGTTTCTTTGCAGCAATTCGACCATGAAGGCCTGATTCACACAGTCCCCTCTGAACAGTTGATGTTGAGATGTGTCTGTGACTTGAACTCAGTGAAGCATTTATTTGGGCTGCAATTTCTGCAGCTGGTAACTCTAATGAACTTATCCTCTGCAGCAGAGGTAAATCTGGGTCTTCCATTCCTGTGGCGGTCCTCATGAGAGCCAGTTTCATCATAGCGCTTGATGGTTTTTGCGACTGCACTTGAAGAAACTTTCAAAGTTCTTGAAATTTTCCGTATTGACTGACCTTCATGTCTTAAAGTAATGATGGCCTGTCATTTCGCTTTGCTTATTTGAGCTGTTCTTGCCATAATATGGACTTGGTCTTTTACCAAATCAAATCAAATGTTATTTGTCACATACACGTGTTTAGCAGATGTTATTGCGGGTGTAGCGAAATGCTTGTGCTTCTAGCTCCGACAGTGCAGTAATATCTAACAAGTAATATCTAACAATTTCACAACATATACCCAATACACACAAATCTAAGTAAGGAATGGAATTTAAGAATATATACATATATGGACAAGCAATGACAGAGGCATGGTCTAAGAAACAGTAGAATATTATATAATACAGTATATACATATGAGATGAGTAATGCAAGATATGTAAACATTATTAAAGTGACTAGTGTTCCATTTCTTAAAGTGGCCAGTGATTTCAATAGGCAGCAGCAGCCTCTAATGTGCTAGGGATGGCTATTTAACAGTCTGATGGCCTTGAGATAGAAGCTGTTTTTCATTCTCTCGGTCCCAGCATTGATGCACCTGTACTGACCTCGCCTTCTGGATGATAGCAGGGTGAACAGGCAGAGGCTCGGGTGGTTGATGTCCTTGATTATCTTTTTGGCCTTCCTGTGACATCGGGTGCTGTAGGTGTCCTGGAGGGCGGGTAGTTTTCCCCCGGTAATGCGTTTGGCAGACCGCACCACCCTCTGGAGATCCCTGCGGTTACAGGCGGTGCAGTTGCCGTACCAGGCGGTGATACAGCCCGACAGGATGCTCTCAATTGTGCATCTGTAAAAGTTTGTGAGGGTTTTAGGTGCCAAGCCAAATTTCTTCAGCCTCCTGAGGTTGAAGAGGCTCTGTTGCGCCTTCTTCACCATACTGTCTGCGTGGGTGGACCATTTCAGTTTGTCAGTGATGTGTACGCCAAGGAACTTGAAGCTTTCCACCTTCTCCACTGCGGTCCCGTCGATGTGGATTGGGGGTGCACCCTCTGCTGTTTCCTGAAGTCCATGATCATCTCCTTTGTTTTGTTGACATTGAGTGAGAGGTTATTTTCCTGGCACCACACTCCCAGAGCCCTCACCTCTTCCCTGTAGGCTGTCTCGTCATTGTTGGTAATCAAGCCTACTACTGTTGTGTCGTCTGCAAACTTGATGATTGAGTTGGAGGCGTGCTTGGCCACGCAGTCATGGGTGAACAGGGAGTACAGGAGGGGGCTGAGCACACACCCTTGTGGGGCCCCAGTGTTGAGGATCAGCGAAGTGGAGATGTTGTTTCCTACCTTCACCACCTGGGGGCGGCCCGTCAGGAAGTCCAGGGCTCAGTTGTACAGGGCGGGGTTCAGACCCAGGGCCTCAAGCTTAATGATGAGCTTGGAGGGTACTATGGTGTTGAATGCTGAGCTATAGTTAATGAACAGCATTCTTACATAGGTATTCCTCTTGTCCAGATGGGATAGGGCAGTGTGATGGCAATTGCATTGTCTGTGGATCTATTGGGGCGGTAAGCAAATTGAAGTGGGTCTAGGGTGGCAGGTAAGGTAGAGGTGATATGATCCTTGACTAGTCTCTCAAAGCACTTCATGATGACAAAGCTGGTTGAGAGAATGCCAAGAGTGTGCAAAGCTGTCATCAAGGCAAATGGTGGCTATTTGAAGAATCTCAAATCTAAAATATATTTTGATTTGTTTAACACTTTTTTGGTTACTACATGATTCCATAAGTGTTATTTCATAGTTTTGATGTCTTCACTATTATTCTACGATGTAAAAAATAGTACAATTTAAGAAAAACCCTTGAATGAGTAGGTGTGTCCAAACGTCTGACTGGTAGTGTATATAAACTATACCAACACCCAAAAGGACACTTTGGAGACTGGAAGGGTAAAGGGGCATTCGCTCTGCACAGGTAGAGCTCTGTGCACTTCCCTGAACCTAACCCTCACCTAAAACCCTGGACAGGCAGTGCCAGCGGAAGGGAATGGCATCACTCAACTCTCCATCAATCTCCATCAATCCTCAATCAACACTCCATCAACCCTAATTCAACCTTCCATCGACCTTCCATCAACTTTCCATCAACTCTCTATTCCTCTTTCTTGCTCCGTACCTTTCTTTTCATGACAAATTACAAACCTGACATATCTCCAACCATCACAAACGTGTCTGTCCTCTGAAGTGTTTGTTTGATGTCCTTTGGGAATTTATTTTGCTCCCCAGATGAGTGCCAGTTTTAAATGGGCTGCTTCCAGAATATGACGGCAAACCTTTTTAATGATGATGATGATTACTGCAGTGATACAACAACAATCAATTATGTTCTAACTATGGTGACGATCATGTTGCCTTAATGGTGCAGTGAAATTATAGCTTCATTTCCTGCGTATTAGTAGTACTACTAAATGAATGAAGGAATTAATAAATAAATTAACTACCATTATTCCTTTACTGCTAGGCTATTCTTTCCCATCATATTACTTCTGATAATAATTCACAAATTATTAGCTATGAAAAAATTACATAGTAAAATGTAGTGATTTATAAGTAAAGTAAGAATTACTTAATTGTATTATTGAACCAGTAGGCTCCATTTGGTTGTACCTAGTAGGTAGTAAGGTAGCCTACAAACTGACCTTTGACATAGGTACCAGATAGTACCTGTAGTATAGTAGTATAACACCATATCGTTTCTCTGTAGATCCCAGGTAGATACCTGCAGAGCCCAGCCAGTAAGCTGTAGCCTAGTGTTATTGAGTAGTGTTGCAGTAGTGTTGCCTGGTGTTAGCAGCAGCGTTAGCAACACAACGCAGCATGAGCAGCGCACCAGCCCCTGCTCCTGTCTCCAAGCAGAGTCTCTGTGGTTGTCGAGCTGGGGGAGTGTTACTGCCTCTCAGAAGCCAATCGGAGCGAGCGGGTGTGTTCGCCCAGGTAGAGACGCTTTGCCGCGGGCTGGGGGTGGCAGGGGGGGTTAAGGGAGAGAGGCAGATGTGGAAAAGGAGGGGAAGGTGGAGTGGGGTGGGGGGGGGGTAAAGATATGACGTCCCTCTGGGCAGCAGCAGAATTGATGAGGCAGCAGACCTATGTGTCCTGCTGCCAATGTCATCCTGAAGGTGACGTCCCCACCATGGCCCCCTCTCTCCCTTTCCCTGCCTCTCCCACTCAATCTCTTTCTCACACACACAATGTTGCTCTCATCCCACTCTCCCTGTGCCTCTCTCTCTCTCTGTCTCTCTGTCTCTCTGTCTCTCTCTCTCTCTCTCTCTCTCTCTCTCTCTCTCTCTCTCTCTCTCTCTCTCTCTCTCTCTCTCTCTCTCTCTCTCTCTCTCTCTCTCTCTCTCTCTCTCTCTCTCTCTCTCTCTCCTGTGTCCTTGAGAGGTGCAGTGCTAACTGGCTGCTACAGGGAGCCGGGGGAGGGGAGGAAGAGGAGGAGACTTGGGCTATAGAGGGTCAGAAGTCTCTTACCTCTGATACATACCTTTTCTATGCGATTTTGGGGCATAGTCAGAGATGTCAGGACAATGATAGTCATTTTTGTCTGGGAATATCCTCTGTTACGGCAATGCTACTTTTAATTTCATTTCAAGGTCTCTCCTATGAGGAGCTGAATGTAATTACCTAGTTGTAAATCATATTGGATCACATGTTGTTACCAATCCTACTCGTTGTACTTCACCTCTATTAGATCTGTAATGAGCTGGTTCTCCATTACCCTTCATCTTTCTTCTCATGCCCCGGGCAACTGGTGCTAAAAGCTCTCTGTGTGATACTCAGTGTGTCTCATCGGTGAGGAATGGTATCTCCCAGGGTGGGATGAACAACCTGCCAGGTGTCTGGTTTTACAACCAACAGTGACTGGTTTTACAACAGACAGTGACTGGTTTTACAGTAGACAGTGACTGGTTTTACAGTAGACAGTGACTGGTTTTACAGCAGACAGTGACTGGTTTTACAACAGACAGTGACTGGTTTTACAGTAAACAGTGACTGGTTTTACAGCAGACAGTGGCTAGTTTTACGGCAGACATAAAGTCTTAAGGAAATCAGACGGACCAGAGGGAAGAGAGGCAGGGTAAATACTAATAGAGATGATGTTGGTGTTCTAGAACATCTTGTCCAGGTGAATGCAATCTTATCAGAATATTGGTGTTCTAGAACAGCTTGTACAGGTGAATGGAATATTTTTATCCTACCTTGAATCAAATGTAGAACGATTAGGCATCCATGTCAAACTGCACTTGGAGCGTAATGGAACTCTTACCAGTGACTGGAACTGAAAAAGTTGTAATAGTTTGTCTCTCATTTGTATTTCCTGGTCTCTTTAATAACTCTCTGTCTAATCCTTGCAATCCTGCATCATTACCATTCTAGCACTCATCCATGCATTGCAGAGAGACCAGGTCAGTACATTCCAACAGAAACGTTCTACTCTTCATGATCTGTTGTCAGTTTTTCCGGCAACTCTGCTCCGCTAGGGATTATGGTTTCTAAGCTAAGGACGACCGTGTGTTTATTAAAACGCCCAGAAAAGAAACTGTCAGGCCAGTGAAGCTGCTCTCTGCCGGAGGAATTCGCTATGCCTCAAACTATTATTGAGTGTGTCATTTAAACTTTCTCCCCCTGATGAGAGTGGAGTCAGTCTCTGTCTCTGTGGGTTCACACTGTAGCACAGGGGTGGCCACTAGCCAATCTTGGTCCAGTTATCTATAGTAGAAATACTGTATTAAAAGAAAACTGTAGTATATACCATAGTAATTCGTATAATATTTTTGCTGACTGTAGTATACTGTAGAATTTACTGTAGTGTTTTTGCGGACTGTAGTATACTGTAGTATACTTGACTGCCCTTGACCAGCACGAAAACATACTGTGGCGTTTTGCATTAGCATCGAACAGCCCCCGCGATATGCAACTTTTCAGGGAAGTCAGGAACCAATATACACAATCAGTTAGGCTAGCTTTTTCAAACAGAAATGTGCATCCTGTAGCATTAACTCAAAAAAGTTTTGGGAAACTGTAAAGTCCATGGAAAATAAGAGCACCTCCTCCCAACTGCCCACTGCACTGAGGCTAGGAAACACTGTCACCACCGATAAATCTACAATAATCGAGAATTTCAACAAGCATTTTGCTACGGCTGGCCATCCTTTCCACCTGGCTACCACTACCCCGGCCACCAGATCTGCACCCTCCGCTGCAACTTGCCCATGCCCCCCGGAACATCAGACAGCTGATGTTCTGAAAGAGCTGAAAAATCTGGACCCCTACAAATCAGCTGGGCTAGACAATCTGGACCCTTTCTTTCTAAAATTAGCCGCCGAAATTGTCGCAACCCCTATTACTAGCCTGTTCAACCTCTCTTTCGTAACGTCTGAGATCCCCAGAGATTGGTAAGCTGCCGCGGTCATCCCCCTCTTCAAAGGGGGTGACATTCTAGATCCAAACTGTTACAGACCTATATCCATCCTGCCCTGCCTTTCGAAAGTATTTGAAAGCCAAGTTAACAAACAGATCACCGACCATTTCGAATCCCACCGTACCTTCTCCGCTATGCAATCCGGTTTCGGAGCTGGTCATGGGTGCACCTCAGCCACGCTCAAGGTCCTAAACGATATTATAACCGCGATCGATAAAAGACAGTACTGCGCAGCCGTCTTCATCGACCTGGCCAAGGCTTTCGACTCTGTCAACCACCGCATTCTTATTGGCAGACTAAATAGCTTGGTTCCTCTAATGACTGCCTCGCCTGGTTCACCAACTACTTCTCAGATAGAGTTCAATGTGTCAAATCGGAGGGCCTGTTGTCTGGACCTCTGGCCGTCTCTATGGGGGTGCCACAGGGTTCAATTCTCGGGCCGACTCTATTCTCTGTGTATATCAATGATGTCGCTCTTGCTGCTGGTGATGCTCGGATGCACCTCTATGCGGACAACACCATTTTGTATACATCTGGCCCTTCATTGGACACTGTGTTAGCAAACCTCCAAACGAGCTTCAACGCCATACAACACTCCTTCCGTAGCCTCCAACTGCTCTTAAACACTAGTAAAACTAAATGCATGCTCTTCAACCGAACGCTGCTTGCACCCGCCCACCCGACTAGAATCACTACTCTCGGCGGGTCTGACCTAGAGTATGTGGACAACTACAAATACCTAGGTGTCTGGTTAGACTGTAAACTCTCCTTCCAGACTCACATTAAGCATCTCCAATCAAAAGTTAAATCTAGAATCGGCTTCCTATTTCGCAACAAACCCTTCTTTCACTCATGCTGCTAAACATGCCCTCGTAAAACTGACTATCCTACCGATCCTTGACTTCGGCGATGTCATTTACAAAATTGCTTCCAACACTCTACTCAGCAAGTTGGATGTAGTCTATCACCGTGCCATCCGTTTTGTCACCAAAGCCCCATATACTACCCACCATTGTGACCTGTACGCTCTTGTTGGCTGGCCCTCACTACATATTCGTCGCCAAACCCACTGGCTCCAGGTCATCTATAAATCACTGCTAGGCAAATCCCTGTCTTATCTTAGCTCACTGGTCACCATAGCAACACCCACCCATAGTCTGCGCTCCAGCAGGTATATTTCACTGGTCATCCCCAAAGCCAACACCTCCTTTGGCCGCCATTCCTTCCAGTTCTCTGCTGCCAATGACTGGAACGAACTGCAAAAATCTCTGAAGCTGGAGACTCTTATCTCCCTCACTAACTTTAAGCGTCAGTTGTCAGAGCAGCTTACCGATCACTGCACCTGTACACAGCCATTCTGAAATTAGCCCACCCAACTACCTCATCCTGTCACGAGAATTTCTATCTCTAATTAAACTCAATGCTTTGAATAATTCCCAGAGGGTGTAAGGCTCTGGTTTTAATCATGAATTAAACAAAGGTCCACAACCAGCAAGAATGATCTGTATTATTTAATCATGGAGAGCTCTCCCGCCAAAACACATATCCAGCCTTTATATATGCCTTCACACAAAGGAATTTTGCTCCGCCCACCTTAAGGCGGCCTGTACATTTCCACAACCAGTTTCTAAGTCTCCTCCCTCCTGGAATGTTTGTCTCAGCAGTTTCTAACTCACCCCCTCTGTTAGTGGGTTTACACTACATTATAACTCTAACACAGTTCACACATTTATCATCAGTATTGGGGTGGAACAGTTTTAGTCATAATCACAATTCCTCTATCAATCCACCCTTTGACTACATTTTTACACCCTCAGGATAAATGTATTTACAAGCATGATCAATCTGACCTTCATACGTCAGAACTCATAAACGTTTCATCCAATTGCGGTCTTTCAGGGTCAAAGTCCTCATTATCCACCAAACCTGGAGGATCGTATTTCACATTCCACTGGTCAGAGTCCGGAGTCGGTCCATATCTTATCATCTGTTGACACACTGCATTCTCCAACGCCTTACTCACCAACCCTCGGACACAGGGAACAAGACAACAACTGGCCTGCTGGCTCCCCTTCCTCTGCGGAAGCACAGCTCCCCCTCAGCCCAGTCAAAACTGTTCGCTGCTCTGGCACCCCAATGGTGGAACAAGCTCCCTCACGACGCCAGGACAGCGGAGTCACTCACCACCTTCCGGAGACATTTGAAACCCCACCTCTTTAAGGAATACCTGGGATAGGCTAAAGTATTCCTTCTAACCCCCCCCCCCCCCCCCCCAAATTGTAAAGTGGTTATCCCACTGGCTATAGGGTGAACGCACCAATTTGTGAGTCGCTCTGGCTAAGAGCGTCTGCTAAATGACGTTAATGTGCCCTTGAGCAAGGCACTTAACCCTAATTGCTCCTGTAAGTCGCTCTGGTTAAGAGCGTCTGCTAAATGACTAAAATGTAAAATGTAAATGTAAACAACCACATAATACAAGAATACCCATACAAGCGCTGGCTGCCCCCAAGATGGTGGCTGCTATGGTTTTCCATTTACCAAACATTTCATCAAACCACCCTATCAAAGATGTATTAACTCCTGAGTTCTCAGCCCATTCTTCACTTAGAGCAGTCAATCCTGCAAGAGCTCTGGTGACCGTCCCATCCGGTGCGGTGTTGTTAGGGATAAATGTGCAACAATGGCCCACCATTCTATAGACACCGCCCCTTTCTGCCTGATCTAGAGCCAACCTATTTCTCCAAGTCATGAGTGAGGTGGCGGATAATTGTTCAGAGATCCCCTTTACTGCATCCCTAGTCTGGCCAATAAATCGTTGTTGGTCGTAATAGATATAATTAATCCAATCCACATTTTTGTTTATTGTCACCCACCAAAAGAACGTGGTAGTAAACCCTTCCACTACTTGTTTCATAGCTTGGTATCCATCCGGTACCCCCCTTGATATCCCAATTGCATCCATCTAAATAGGGCTATTCTCCTTCTTGTTAAAACTCCTCCTACATCTGTTTAACCCTTTCCTTGGTTCCTGGTGACTAATTCTAACTAGCTGAATCAGTAGAACCAGGGCGCACGTACCTAGCCACCCTTTTGGTATTCTCTGCCTTATACTGCCTTTACTGGCACACGCCCACCACACATTGGTTACAGGGGCTGTAAGGTTCAGAATTATCTCCTGTGCTTCCGAACTTAAGTCAGTCACATTACTACTATCTCCAATTGATAATTGGTGATGTCTTTGTTTCTCTTTACCCCCCATCTGGATGTCCAGTCCCGCCCAGTCTCATATCCCCGTCCCCAAGTGTGTTTAAACACTTGAGTCTAGGAACAATCCGCCGTGGGGCCCGAACACGAATATAATGGGATTTTATAATCCCAAATTTCTTATTGACATGTATCCCACCCGTTGGCTACGTCCCTAACCCTTATTTTGAATCCTATACTCTGCCCTTCTCTGACTCCTATTTTGTAGGCCACTCGTCCTTGACGGTCAGTATGTCGGGTCGCTTCTCTTCTCTTTTTACTTTTTAACAATGGTAAGGGCATAGCGTAATTGGTGCGGTGTGGTGGTGGATCTTGACATATCAGGACCATTGCCGAGACTATGATGCAGCTCAGGTTACCCATATTCCCAAAAACCGCCAACCCTCTCCTGCCCTTAGTCTTTCTGCTTGGTACCACCCCATACTCACACCCTGAGAACACACTACAGTGATGATAGGTCGGGGTAGGAGATCTTCGTTAACAGAGGTGATCCCCAGACCCTATTGGTCCAGTTCTTCTCTCTAACTCTGCGTGTGTTCAGTGGTGCTTGTATGTGTTCTTACCTTTTTGCAGTGGGTAACGTGGACCCAGGTTGCTCTTTCTGCAATTCTAATGGCAAAGGTGGTGACCAATATAACCTGATAGGGCCCTTCCCAACAGGCCTGCTTCCAGTCTTTCTTCTTTAGGGACTGGATCCACACCAGTCACCTGGTTGGATAGAGTGGGTTACCTTCTCCTTTAGTTCACCTGTGGGGCACAAAACCTCTGACATACGGGTGTGGTTAATAAACTACCTTCTCACGTGTTCTGCTAGGGTGCTAGGGTGCTCTCAATTTCTATTTCTGCCTGCTCCGGTCCTCCTAACTCGGGCATTCTGTATGGTCTACCAAATCCCTTCTCAAATGGCAATAACCCTTCTTTATATGGAGTTCTCCTGATCGTCATTAATACTATCGGTAGACATTGTACCCAATTTCTTCCTGCGCTCCTGTATCCAAAATAAAAAAATAAAAAAATGTATTTAAGTATTTTGTCCTTCGTCTAGTTATCTTTAATCCTACCATCTACCATAATCCACGATAGTATGTCCATAATACTTCTCTATTCTCAGTAGTTTTTTAACTCTCACCTTATTCGGCAACACAAAAACTATCTCTCCCCGCACCTATTCCTGTTGAATAAGTGAGTCGTTCTATTTAAACCAAAACACGCTACAAATCTTCCATTCAACATCACCAAACCAAATACTCAGTAGTATCCGGTAAAGCCACCCATACCAGCTGTTGAATTACACTCATAAATACAGACTTCACTCTATGTGGTCCTCTGTAGCTCAGCTGGTAGAGCACGGCGCTTGTAACGCCAGGGTAGTGGGTTCGATCCCCGGGACCACCCATACACAAAAATGTATGCACGCATGACTGTAAGTCGCTTTGGATAAAAGCGTCTGCTAAATGGCATATTATATTATTATATTATTATTATATTATGCCATTGAAATGACAAATAAACCATAATAGTTCAATGGAACCCTATATTGGCTTTGTACTATATTATACATTATGTCTATAACCACATTAGTTATGGTCCGATTATTCATTAAACCTTATCACATGATCCAACAACGGTACAACCTTAGAAAACCCATATTAAGTACTTTCTCACCCATGACGTACGTCTACGTTTGGGTGAGCAAGTTAATACATATATAACGTTAGAAGTTTATAGGTACCTACATCAAATAATCCCTTCGTGGTGTTTTTAACCAATTCTTAATCGACACAAATCACTTCTTCAAACTTTTTACCAGCGGAACCAAAAAATTGACTGTAATTTCCTGGACATTTCTACTACTCTTCTAAAATAACCTCACAATCTCCATACCCATTTTTAGAACTTATTATGCATCCATCAGATGCAAATTACCTTCTGCTCTTTTCTTCCTTTATGTCTGCAGTCGCGATGGTTATGACCTGTTTTCTTACAGTATTTACACGGGGCCTCACATTCTCTTGCAAAATGACCTTCCTTGTTATAGTTAAAGGACTTCCTCTCATCTCCTTCCCTATACTACTTCCTCACTTGGTAGCCTCTAATTTATCTACATCGAGATGCCCAATAAACCCATACTTCTTCCCCCAAATGGATCCATAATAAATATTCCTTTAATCTTTTCCCCCGTTAATTCTTGGACCTCTCGCACCTCTTTTGAATATTTGCTTCCCATGGTAGAAAAATAAGAAATCCCCCCGTTTTCCTTATAATCTAGTAATAATTCACTCAATAATTATTTTCCCTTGGACTTATTATTAGGTGCGACTTATGAGCAAATGTTATAATCAGCTTTTGTAATTTACCATTTAAATTATTCAAACTGTAACCCAGAGTTTTTTTTTAAGACCCCAGTTTAAACGGATGGGACAACCATTTTTTCTCACACAACCTATTTTAGTCACTTCCTTGAAACAATTGATTATCGCGACTTTCAATGGATCATTAAGTCTCAAATGTATACAACCTTATATGATTTTTTGTTAACACTATCGGTAACCCGGAGGTCGTAAAGCTCCAGTTTCATGAAACAGATAGAGTTACAGCAAATCTCCAGTTGTTTATGACTCTTGATTTGTTTAATGTATCTATCTCACACAATGATAATTATCTCCCTTCCTGTTTATATTGTAAAGACTGTATCTTGTACAATCTCAATATTAACTAGTTTATATTGGTATTGGCCTATTACCTTGAGTCAATTGCGGACCCACTTCCTTCCTCTTACTTAAGTTTACTGTGCTATACCACTCGCATTTTATATCTATCTAGAATACTGGCGCATTGGGTTTTCTCTAGATAAACGTCTAAAAACGCGATGGCAAGTCTTACTGGATTTTGGTAATCATTCTCTGCCCTTTACAAGAATTACAACAGTATTTCTATGTTATTACAAGTTCAGATCATTCTCCATGAATAGAAATTACTGACCTTCTTGCCACTGGGATGTAAAAAAAAATTCAGATCTCGTCAACGTTTTTGTCGTTCAGTTTCATCACCGGCCTGTTTATGAACCTTAACGTCAAAGGCCAGGTCTTATTCTATACAGATGCTATCATCCGCCCGTGCACGTTTTTCGGTGTCCCCGGAACGACAAAGACGTATTTTGAGATCCGGCTCGAAGGACCATTTGTCACGAGAATTTCTATCTCTAATTAAACTCAATGCTTTGAATAATTCCCAGAGGGTATAAGGCTCTGGTTTTAATCATGAATTAAACAAAGGTCCACAACCAGCAAGAATTATCTGTATTATTTAATCATGGAGAGCTCTCCCGCCAAAACACATATCCAGCCTTTATATATGCCTTCACACAAAGGAACTTTGCTCCGCCCACCTTTAGGCGGCCTGTACATTTCCACAACCAGTTTCTAAGTCTCCTCCCTCCTGGAATGTTTGTCTCAGCAGTTTCTAACTCACCCCCTCTGTTAGAGGGTTTACACTACATTATAACTCTAACACAGTTCACACATTTATATCATCAGTATTGGGGTGGAACAATTTTAGTCATAATCATAATTCATCTATCACATCCCCATACTGTTATTTATTTTGCTAATTTGCACCCCAGTATCTCTATTTGCACATAATCTTTTGCACATCTATCATTCCAGTGGTTCGAATCCAGGCTCTGTCGTAGCCGGCCGCGACCGGGAGACCCATGGGGCGGCGCACAATTGGTCCAGGGTAGGGGAGGGAATGGCCGGCAGGGATGTAGCTCAGTTGGTAGAGCATGTCGTTTGCAACGGCAAGGTTGTGGGTTCGATTCCCATGGGGGTCCAGTATGGAAAAATTATAAAATAATAATAATCTATGCACTCACTAACTGTAAGTCGCTGTGGATAAGAGTGTCTGCTAAATGAATAAAATGTAAATGTAAAATGTGACTAAATATTAGGAAGGTGTTGCTAATGTTTTGTACACTCAGTGTAGTATTCTACAGTATACTACAGTTTACTATAGGATTCTAAACTGTAGTCTTTTTTCATGTGGGCTGTCTTCTCTCAGACACAAATCCATTCATTGACCACCTCCGTTACTCAGACTGAGTTAGGATCTACTGTGGCCACCGTTAGTTACTACTGTATATAGAGGTTTAAATGGCAGTACGTACACTTTTAGAAAAAAGGTGATATCTAGAACCTAAAAGGGTTCTTCAGCTGTCCTCCTAGGAGAACCCTTTGAAGAACCCTTTTTGATTCCAGGTAAAAACATTTTGGGTTCCCTGTAGAACCCTTTCCACAGAGGGTTCTACATGGAACCCAAAAGAGTTCTACCTGAAACCAAAATGGGTCATGCTATGGGGACAGCCAAAAAAACATTTTGGAACTCTCTTTTTTAAGGAGTGTAGCTCATAGATGTACATAAACATATTCAGCCATTCAATGGAGGAAAACTGCAAAAAAAATGTACGACTTGCACAGGCCAACATTAGCTCTCTCAGAGTGAATCTCAGTATTTTTCTGATTAAAAATCCAATTAACACAGCAGTAGTGACTTTGATGTTGTTTTACCCTCTGCTCACATCTTCTCTGGCGGGGTTTGGGAGACAGGGAGACAGGCTTTGACTTGGCTGTCACCAGCCTCTCACTCACTGCTAGATGTGCTTTGTATTATAATGAAGTGATTTAGGCTGGAATGCAGTAAATTAATTATACATCCGAAAGGCTGTCCGCACTGAACCCAAATTAGAATTCCTCATGGTGGGGAGCGAGGACTGAAGGGAGAGGAAAGGGGAGGCCATGGGGTGGGTTTGAGATTAAACAGCTTTAAAAATGAATGATGCAGAGACGTGTAAGTGTCACTGATGTCTCTTGTGTCACTGGAGCAGACAGCGGGGTAGTGTTCAGCTTCAACATGATGTGTGATGAATTGATAATCGGTATGACATATCTATTTCCATCTACTTTCATTGGATTTATTTTTATTCTTATGTTTGACTGTAAGGGATAAATAGTGTCATATACAGTTTGTACCCCATATTCTGCCCCTGGGTAGAAGTGAAAGTGATAGAACATTCTCCATCATGCTGTTAATAGTGAATGGAGAACCATTCCACCACCAAGTGCTAAACAGAAATCCATGAAAGCCCCAATGTTTAGACTACATCAAGATGTAATCGCTCACACTGTTTAGCTGCAGCACATCAAAGTGACACAGAAAATTGATAACATTTTGACCCTCTTTGGAGGGCACTGTGACGCATTGGCTAACCCTTTCTCTAATTTCTCAATAACATTGGAGAGCTGTCCGGTTGTAAAAATCAATCTGGCACCTGGACATGTTTTTCAAAGGCAGGTCATTAAACCACAGCTATTTAAGCCAATCAGCAGCCTAACAGATAGTGTTTTGTTGCTTCATTCTCCTGTACTTAAGAGTCTAAATCCCTGGGCAAAGGTTTGACCTATGACCTCTACATCACCTACCAATCAGAGAAGGCAAAGAGGGATACGGTTGATGCTCAAACTGGGAGTAGCAGTAGGTGTGGGTATTAAAGTACCACTATCCATACTCATTCAAGTTTACATTTTAAGCTCTATGGGATACCTCTATTCAAGTTGTTCAACTGAACATCATGTTTTCTTGGTATAATCTGTACTTGGGGTGGGTACCTTAGAGTTCCTGTAAATAATAGGACTACTGGTATCTATGTTACAACTACTCCATTCTACCTATTCCATTTCTATTGGCTCACCACAATGGGAACACTGGCTGCGTCTGAAATGGCACCCTATTCCCCATATAGTGCACTACTTTTGACC
The DNA here is from genome assembly GCF_964263955.1 of Coregonus lavaretus. Lineage (NCBI taxonomy): Eukaryota > Metazoa > Chordata > Actinopteri > Salmoniformes > Salmonidae > Coregonus > Coregonus lavaretus. Next base: position 16,869 of record NW_028161845.1, read on the forward strand.
AAAGCCCTATGTGCCCTGGTCAAAAGTAGTGAACTGTATAGGCAAAGGGTGCTATTTCAGACGCAGCCAATGACTACTCCATCCTCACCAGGTCCAGTTGTTATGATGGTTAGCCTATCAACATCACCAATAGGTCCTGGGCTATTTCTACGTCAGCAACACACCCCCACCCCACCCCGCCCACACACACACGCACACACACTACGTCAGCAACACCTACCTATGCCACCACACCTTCAGTTCAGCACCATGTCTGCCTGTCAGAGAGCAGCAGCACTGACGCAACATCTCATTACGTAACAGCATAAGTTAGGGAAGCAGAGCTTTCATCACCCATGGGAGACTTCACTTCTTTCTTTTGCCTTTGAATTATTCAACTGAGCTTGTTAGAGTTTTTATTTTATTTATTTATTTTATTTAACCTTTATTTAATTTAGAGTTACATGGCTTCTTCTCAGTGGATGTGGCAGAGATGGAAGCTGAGGGTCAAATGGGGTATGGTAAACCTTTATGGTGCTCCTGTCTAGTAATAGATAATGAGTAGATAATGAATAAGGCAGTTATTAAAACTCTATTACTAGACCTTAATATGTAGCTCAACTGGTAGAGCATGGCGCTTGCAACCCCAGGATAGTGGGTTTGATTCCCTGGACCACCCGTATGTAAAATATATGCACGCATGACTATAAGTCGCTTTGAATAAAAGCGTCTGCTAAATGGGCTCCCGAGTGGCGCAGCGGTCTAAGGCACAGCATCTCAGTGCTTGAGGCGTCACTACAGACCCCCTGGTTCGATTCCAGGCTGTATCACAACTGGCCGTGATTGGGAGTCCCATAGGGCGGCGCACAATTGGCCCAGTGTCGATCGGGTTTGGCCGGTGTAGGCCGTCATTGTAAATAAGAATTTGTTCTTAACTGACTTGCCTAGTTAAATAAAGTTAAAATAAAATGCCATATATTATTATACACTGCTCAAAAAAATAAAGGGAACACTTAAACAACACAATGTAACTCCAAGTCAATCACACTTCTGTGAAATCAAACTGTCCACTTAGGAAGCAACACTGATTGACAATGCTGTACACATGCTGTTGTGCAAATGGAATAGACAACAGGTGGAAATTATAGGCAATTAGCAAGACACCCCCAATAAAGAAGTGGTTCTGCAGGTGGTGACCACAGACCACTTCTCAGTTCCTATGCTTCCTGGCTGATGTTTTGGTCACTTTTGAATGCTGGCGGTGCTTTCACTCTAGTGGTAGCATGAGACGGAGTCTACAACCCACACAAGTGGCTCAGGTAGTGCAGCTCGTCCAGGATGGCACATCAATGCGAGCTGTGGCAAGAAGGTTTGCTGTGTCTGTCAGCGTAATGTCCAGAGCATGGAGGCGCTACCAGGAGACAGGCTAGTACATCAGGAAACGTGGAGGAGGCCGTAGGAGGGCAACAACCCAGCAGCAGGACCGCTACCTCCGCCTTTGTGCAAGGAGGAGCAGGAGGAGCACTGCCAGAGCCCTGCAAAATGACCTCCAGCAGGCCACAAATGTGCATGTGTCTGCTCAAACGGTCAGAAACAGACTCCATGAGGGTGGTATGAGGGCCTGACGTCCACAGGTGGGGGTTGTGCTTACAGCCCAACACCGTGCAGGACGTTTGGCATTTGCCAGAGAACACCAAGATTGGCAAATTCGCCACTGGCGCCCTGTGCTCTTCACAGATGAAAGCAGGTTCACACTGAGCACATGTGACAGACGTGACAGAGTCTGGAGACGCCGTGGAGAACGTTCTGCTGCCTGCAACATCCTCCAGCATGACGGGTTTGGTGGTGGGTCAGTCATGGTGTTGGGTGGCATTTCTTTGGGGGGCCGCACAGCCATCCATGTGCTCGCCAGAGGTAGCCTGACTGCCATTAGGTACCGAGATGAGATCCTCAGACCCCTTGTGAGACCATATGCTGGTGCGGTTGGCCCTGGGTTCCTCCTAATGCAAGACAATGCTAGACCTCATGTGGCTGGAGTGTGTCAGCAGTTCCTGCAAGAGGAAGGCATTGATGCTATGGACTGGCCCGCCCGTTTCCCAGACCTGAATCCAATTGAGCACATCTGGGACATCATGTCTCGCTCCATCCACCAACGCCACGTTGCACCACAGACTGTCCAGGAGTTGGCGGATGCTTTAGTCCAGGTCTGGGAGGAGATCCCTCAGGAGACCATCCGCCACCTCATCAGGAGCATGCCCAGGCGTTGTAGGGAGGTCATACAGGCACGTGGAGGCCACACACACTACTGAGCCTCATTTTGACTTGTTTTAAGGACATTACATCAAAGTTGGATCAGCCTGTAGTGTGGTTTTCCACTTTAATTTTGAGGGTGACTCCAAATCCAGACCTCCATGGGTTGATACATTTGTTTTCCATTGATAATTTTTGTGTGATTTTGTTGTCAGCACATTCAACTATGTAAAGAAAAAAGTATTTAATAAGATTATTTCATTCATTCAGATCTAGGATGTGTTGTTTAAGTGTTCCCTTTATTTTTTTGAGCAGTGTATATTACAATCAGTAAGGTGTTCATAAGGGTTCACATTTCAGATTTGCATAGTTTATACTATTTTCTCTGAAATGATGAATGAGATTCTGTTTTTGTAAATGTTGAATGGTTTTGTGTGTGTGTGTGTGTGTCTGTCTGTCTGTCTGTCAGTGTGTGTGTTTCTGTCTGTCTGTCTGTCTGTCTGTCTGTCTGTCTGTCTGTCTGTCTGTGTCTGTGTGTGTGTGTGTGTGTGTGTGTGTGTGTGTGTGTGTGTGTCTCGACATGTCAGTGTCAGTGCCAGTTAAGACCAAGGCCTGTGTTATGTTTGTGAAGCCCTTATGAGTGCTGGGTGGAGTGGCATGTTTATGAGACAGCTTCCCTGTTTGACGTGGGCTGAATTGCACGGAGGCTGACATAAAAGTGCACAGAGGAATCTCTCTATCTCTCACAGCTCTACAGCTTTACAACCACATCTATTTCCTCCTGACTGCCAGACTGGCATCCCGAGGAGGGTTGGGATCAAACACCATGCCAGTTATACAACACCTGATACGCTCCATTGATTTAGCAAAGCTTAGCTTTTAGAGCTGATTTCCCAGACAGAGTAGACCTAGTCCTAGACTAAAAAGCACTAGTCCTAGACTAGAAAGATGATCCATTTTGCATGTTTTTTAGTCCAGAACTAGGCTTAATCTGTGTCTGGGAAACCAGCCCTTAGTTTTCACCGTGGCCGGTCCGCCATCCACTTTAGTAATTGGTCTCCCTTTTGTGTGATGGAATGGTTGAAAACCACTCAATAGATTCAGTTTAAGCCCTACACTCTTAGATAAAAGGGTTCCAAAATAGTTATTCAGCTGTCCCCATAGGAAAACCCTTTTTGGTTCCATGTAGAACCCTTTTTGGTTCCAGGTAGAACTATTTTGGGTTCTATGTAGAACCCTTTGTGGAAAGGGTTCTACATGGAACTCAAAATGGTTCTACCTGGTACCAAAAAGGGTCCTTCAAAGGCTTCTCCTATGGGGACAGCCAAAGAACCCTTTTTGTTCTAGATAGCACGTTGACTTTGAGGTACTGCTTCATTCTCTCTCGCCTCCCATCCCTCTCTTTCTCTCTACAGTACAAACAAGTGGAGCAGTATATGTCCTTCCACAAGCTGCCATCCGACTTCCGACAGAAAATCCATGACTATTATGAACACCGGTACCAGGGGAAGATGTTTGATGAAGACAGCATCCTGGAGGAGCTGAACGAACCACTCAGAGAGGTGGGTCTCTGAGTTCCTGCCTAGACATGCAAGCCATGAACACACACACACACAACCATTTAAAAACATTTGAAGAGTTTCATTGGTAAATTAGCTTTTATTGTTGAAGGAAATTATGAAAGAGATTGGTGTGTTTTTTCACTATCTAATTATGGCATGGTTTAAATCCATCACTTGATGGTTTCATTTCAGAGAGACATATAATCATGTTTTTTTGCAAAATGCTACATATCCGCCTCACTCAAAGAAAAATAAGTAGTGCGGCTAGGTTTACACAGTCAAATGTACAAATAACTACACTTTTTATAAATAAATTATAAATGTGTGACATCAATATAAAAATGTATATATATATATATATATATATATATATATATATATATATATATATATATATATATATATATATATATATGGTTGAGAGAATGCCAAGTGTGTGCAAAGCTGTCATCAAGGCAAACGGTGGCTATTTGAAGAATCTCAAATATAAAAAATATTATGATTTGTTTAACACTTTTTTGGTTACTACATGATTCCATATTTGTTATTTTATAGTTTTGATGTCTTCACTATTATTCTACAATGTAAAACATAGTAAAAAAAAAAACTTGAATGAGTTGGCGTGTCCAAACTTTTGACTGGTAGTGTATATACACTATCGTTCAAAAGTTTGGGGTCATTAAAATAACATCAAATTGATCAGAAATACAGTGTAGACATTGTTAATGTTGTAAATGGCTATTGTAGCTGGAAACAGCTGATTTTTAATGGAATATCTACATAGGCGTACAGAGGCCCATTATCAGCGACCATCAGTCCTGTGTTCCAATGGCACGTTGTGTTTGCTTATTCAAGTTTATCCTTTTATAAGGCTAATTGATCGTTAGAAAACCCTTTTGCAATTATGTTAGCACAGCTGAAAACTGTTGTGCTGATTAAAGAAGCAATAAAACTGGCCTTCTTGAGACTTGTTGAGTATCTGGAGCATCAGCAATTGTGAGTTCGATTACAGAATCAAAATGGCCAGAAACAAAGAACTTTCTTCTGAAACTCGTCAGTTATTTCTTGTTCTGAGAAATGAAGGCTATTTCATGCGAGAAATTGCCAAGAAACTGAAGATCTCGTACAACGCTGTGTACTACTCCCTTCACAGAACAGCGCAAACTGGCTCTAACCAGAATAGAAAGAGGAGTGGGAGGCCCCGGTGCACAACTGAGCAAGAGGACAAATAGTTTGAGAAACAGACGCCTCACAGGTCCTCAACTGGCAGCTTCATTAAATAGTACCCGCAAAACACCAGTCTCAACGTCAACATTGAGGAGGCGACTCCGGGATGCTGACCTTCTAGGCAGAGTTGCAAAGAAAAAGCCATATCTCAGATTGGCCAATAAAAATAAAATATTAAGATGGGCAAAAAAAAACAGACACTGGACAGAGGAAGATTGGAAAAAAGTGTTATGGACAGACGAATCGAAGTTTGAGGTGTTCGGATCACAAAGAAGAACATTTGTGAGATGCAGACCAAATGAACAGATGCTGGAGGAGTGCTTGATGCCATCTGTCAAGCATGGTGGAGGCAATGTGATGGTCTGGGGGTGCTTTGGTGGTGGTAAAGTGGGAGATTTGTACATGGTAAAAGGGATCTTGAAGAAGGAAGGCTATCACTCCATTTTGCAACACCATGCCATACCCTGTGGATGGCGCTTGATTGGAGCCAATTTCCTCCTACAACAGGAATGAAATAACTATTTAGGGAAGAAGCAGTCAGCTGGTATTCTGTCTATAATGGAGTGGCCAGCACAGTCACCGGATCTCAACCCTATTGAGCTGTTGTGGGAGCAGCTTCACCGTATGGTATGTAAGAAGTGCCCATCAAGCCAATCCAACTTGTGGGAGGTACTTCAGGAAGCATGGGGTGAAATCTCTTCAGATTACCTCAACAAATTGACAACTAGAATGCCAAAGGTCTGCAAGGCTGTAATTGCTGCAAATGGAGGATTCTTTGACAAAAGCAAAGTTTGAAGGACACAATTATTATTTAAATTAAAAATCATTACTTCTAACCTTGTCAATGACTACATTTCCTATGCATGTTGCTACATTTCCTATTCAAACTCATTTCATTTATGTTTTCATGGAAAACAAGGACATTTCTAAGTGACCCCAAACTTTTGAACGGTAGTGTATATAATTCAATACAAATCACATTTTATTGGTCGTGTACACATATTTAGCAGATAAATTTGGGTATAGCTATATCGCGGGTATAGCTAAATGCTTATGTTCCTAGCTCCAACAGTGCAATAATACCTGACAATACAAAACAAAACACACAAATCCCCAAAAAATGTTATGGAATATCTACATAGGCGTACAGAGGCCCATTATCAGCAACCATCAGTCCTGTGTTCCAATGGCACGTTGTGTTTGCTTATTCAAGTTTATCCTTTTTAAAAGGCTAATTGATCATTAGAAAACCCTTTTGCAATTATGTTAGCACAGCTGAAAACTGTTGTGCTGATTAAAGAAGCAATAAAACTGGCCTTCTTGAGACTAGTTGAGTATCTGGAGCATCAGCAATTGTGAGTTCGATTACAGAATCAAAATGGCCAGAAACAAATAACTTTCTTCTGAAACTCGTCAGTTATTTCTTGTTCTGAGAAATGAAGGCTATTCCATGCGAGAAATTGCCAAGAAACTGAAGATCTCGTACAACGCTGTGTACTACTCCCTTCACAGAACAGCGCAAACTGGCTCTAACCAGAATAGAAAGAGGAGTGGGAGGCCCCGGTGCACAACTGAGCAAGAGGACAAATAGTTTGAGAAACAGACGCCTCACAGGTCCTCAACTGGCAGCTTCATTAAATAGTACCCGCAAAACACCAGTCTCAACGTCAACATTGAAGAGGCGACTCCGGGATGCTGACCTTCTAGGCAGAGTTGCAAAGAAAAAGCCATATCTCAGATTGGCCAATAAAAATAAAATATTAAGATGGGCAAAAGAACACAGACACTGGACAGAGGAAGATTGGAAAAAAGTGTTATGGACAGACGAATCGAAGTTTGAGGTGTTCGGATCACAAAGAAGAACATTTGTGAGATGCAGACCAAATGAACAGATGCTGGAGGAGTGCTTGATGCCATCTGTCAAGCATGGTGGAGGCAATGTGATGGTCTGGGGGTGCTTTGGTGGTGGTAAAGTGGGAGATTTGTACATGGTAAAAGGGATCTTGAAGAAGGAAGGCTATCACTCCATTTTGCAACACCATGCCATACCCTGTGGATGGTGCTTGATTGGAGCCAATTTCCTCCTACAACAGGAATGAAATAACTATTTAGGGAAGAAGCAGTCAGCTGGTATTCTGTCTATAATGGAGTGGCCAGCACAGTCACCGGATCTCAACCCTATTGAGCTGTTGTGGGAGCAGCTTGACCGTATGGTACATAAGAAGTGCCCATCAAGCCAATCCAACTTGTGGGAGGTACTTCAGGAAGCATGGGGTGAAATCTCTTCAGATTACCTCAACAAATTGACAACTAGAATGCCAAAGGTCTGCAAGGCTGTAATTGCTGCAAATGGAGGATTCTTTGACAAAAGCAAAGTTTGAAGGACACAATTATTATTTAAATTAAAAATCATTACTTCTAACCTTGTCAATGACTACATTTCCTATGCATTTTGCTACATTTCCTATTCAATCTCATTTCATTTATGTTTTCATGGAAAACAAGGACATTTCTAAGTGACCCCAAACTTTTGAACGGTAGTGTATATAATTCAATACAAATCACATTTTATTGGTTGTGTATACATATTTAGCAGAGAAATATGGGTATAGCTATATCGTGGGTATAGCTAAATGCTTATGTTACTAGCTCCAACAGTGCAATAATACCTGACAATACAAAACAAAACACACAAATCCCCAAAATTCAAAGAAAGGAATTAAGAAATATAGAAATGTTACAACGTTATTAGAAATACAGTAATATGAGATTTGTATGTAAAACATTTACCTTTGACATTTTAGTCATTTAGCAGATTCTCTTATAGTAAGTGCATTCATACACAGGTCAAATATACAGGATACGAACATTCCATTCCAGCTAAACAATGGTATAGCATTTAGCAAAAAAACATTTTCATACACAAATATATATTAATAAAAAATCTGAGAACAGTAATATTTTACATGCACAAGAAGGTACCCATATGCAATAATTTCTGATGAAAAAACACAAATGTGAATAATTGGTGGATATAGTGTTTTTGAAATAAATTCAATTTACTAACAAACTTTGTCTATCCAATCATCAGGAAATTGTAAATTTCAACTGCCGTAAGCTGGTGGCGTCCATGCCGTTGTTCGCCAACGCAGAGCCCAACTTTGTGACAGCCATGCTGATCATGCTCCGCTTCGAGGTCTTCCAGCCCCGTGATTACATCATCAGAGAGGGCACCATCGGCAAGAAGATGTACTTTATCCAGCACGGAGTCTGTAACGTCATCACCAAGGGAACCCTGGGAATGAAGCTCTCTGATGGCTCCTACTTTGGAGGTATGGGCCTGAACCACAATACACACAGACTTTAATTTAATTCAGCGAACAATTCATATTTATACATAATGAGATCACTGGAGACAGTGTTTTCTGCGTTTTGCTTCATATCTTTGTACTCTATTTCCTTGTTGTCAAGTATGTGGTGCTTTGTAGGTATTCATGTGTCCCTCGGCTCTGAAAACTAGCACAACTTTATTGGAAGTGTACCACAATCCCAAACAACTGGTAGTTAAACAGATACTGGGTGGTTTCTACAGTATATTTTACAGATAATTAAATAGAACATTATTATATTGTATCTCTGCAACATTTTGCTCTATCTCTGTGTTTCCTGACCCTGTCTCCCTCTATCAGAGATCTGTTTGCTGACGCGGGGTCGGCGGACTGCCAGTGTCAGAGCGGAGACGTACTGCCGTCTATACTCCCTGTCTGTGGACAACTTTAATGAGGTCCTGGAGGAGTACCCCATGATGAGACGGGCATTTGAGACCGTGGCTATCGACCGACTTGACCGCATAGGTACTGAAGAGAGCTCTGGGCCCTGTCATTTATTTATTTTTACCCATCCACCCCCCCCCCCCCCCCCCCTTCGGAGGACACATATTTTTTATTTATTTTTTTTACAGCTTTTCTGCTACATATACATACATTTTACATATACATTTGACATACACATTTTGCATACATGGTACTTTTATATAAAGCAATCACATAACAGTAATACATTAATAAACATAAACTCTTTAATCCCACCACTCAGCCACTCTCAGTCCATCTCACCTATCACCATAGACTACCCTCGTTTGGTTTCCATGTGCCATATATTTTTCAATTGTGCTGTGATGTTTTACATAAATTTGGAACCTTTCTAATCGTATAGTATCCATAGATTGTGCGCTAAAGTTGAAAACCTTTCCAAATCGCCCAACACTGCTATTTGTAAGGGTAATTTTAAGTGAATGTTGCAATTTTTTTTACCATTCCTGAACCTGTGACCAGAAACAAGCTACATAGGAGAAATACCAGAATAAATGATCTAGTGATTCTGTCTCCTCGCAGCAAAATCTACAGAGCTGAGATTGTTGTATGCCCCATATACAGTGGGGAGAACAAGTATTTGATACACTGCCGATTTTGCAGGTTTTCCTACTTACAAAGCATGTAGAAGTCTGTAATTTTTATCATAGGTACACTTCAGCTGTGAGAGACGGAATCTAAAACAAAAATCCAGAAAATCACATTGTATGATATTTAAGTAATTAATTTGCATTTTATTGCATGACATAAGTATTTGATACATCAGAAAAGCAGAACTTAATATTTGGTACAGAAACCTTTGTTTGCAATTACAGAGATCATACGTTTCCTGTAGGTCTTGACCAGGTTTGCACACACTGCAGCAGGGATTTTGGCCCACTCCTTCATACAGACCTTCTCCAGATCCTTCAGGTTTCGGGGCTGTCGCTGGGAAATACGGACTTTCAGCTCCCTCCAAAGATTTTCTATTGGGTTCAGGTCTGGAGACTGGCTAGGCCACTCCAGGACCTTGAGATGCTTCTTACGGAGCCACTCCTTAGTTGCCCTGGCTGTGTGTTTCGGGTCGTTGTCATGCTGGAAGACCCAGCCACGACCCATCTTCAATGCTCTTACTGAGGGAAGGAGGTTGTTGGCCAAGATCTCGCGATACATGGCCCCATCCATCCTCCCCTCAATACGGTGCAGTCGTCCTGTCCCCTTTGCAGAAAAGCATCCCCAAAGAATGATGTTTCCACCTCCATGCTTCACGGTTGGGATGGTGTTCTTGGGGTTGTACTCATCCTTCTTCTTCCTCCAAACACGGCGAGTGGAGTTTAGACCAAAAAGCTCTATTTTTGTCTCATCAGACCACATGACCTTCTCCCATTCCTCCTCTGGATCATCCAGATGGTCATTGGCAAACTTCAGACGGGCCTGGACATGCGATGGCTTGAGCAGGGGGACCTTGCGTGCGCTGCAGGATTTTAATCCATGACGGCGTAGTGTGTTACTAATGGTTTTCTTTGAGACTGTGGTCCCAACTCTCTTCAGGTCATTGACCAGGTCCTGCCGTGTAGTTCTGGGCTGATCCCTCACCTTCCTCATGATCATTGATGCCCCACGAGGTGAGATCTTGCATGGAGCCCCAGACCGAGAGTGATTGACCGTCATCTTGAACTTCTTCCATTTTCTAATAATTGCGCCAACAGTTGTTGCCTTCTCACCAAGCTGCTTGCCTATTGTCCTGTAGCCCATCCCAGCCTTGTGCAGGTCTACAATTTTATCCCTGATGTCCTTACACAGCTCTCTGGTCTTGGCCATTGTGGAGAGGTTGGAGTCTGTTTGATTGAGTGTGTGGACAGGTGTCTTTTATACAGGTAACAAGTTCAAACAGGTGCAGTTAATACAGGTAATGAGTGGAGAACAGGAGGGCTTCTTAAAGAAAAACTAACAGGTCTGCGAGAGCCGGAATTCTTACTGGTTGGTAGGTGATCAAATACTTATGTCATGCAATAACATGCTAATTAATTACTTAAAAATCATACAATGTGATTTTCTGGATTTTTGTTTTAGATTCCGTCTCTCACAGTTGAAGTGTACCTATGATAAAAATGACAGACCTCTACATGCTCTGTAAGTAGGAAAACCTGCAAAATCGGCAGTGTATCAAATACTTGTTCTCCCCACTGTATATAGCATTCTGTTGGTGGCAAGAATTTTGTTTAATTTAAATGGAAAAACTTGAAGTGTTGAATCAAGTGTTGTTTTTTGTACCAGTTCATAAACCATGTGCCATGGAATCGGTACATCGAAAATCTCTTCCCATTTATTTTGCAACCTGTATGGCGCAGCTGTCAACTTCATGCTTCACGATTGGGATTTATCAAGTTGTTGCACCTGTTCAAAGTTTGCACCTGTTATTTTCACAAGTACTTCGGCCGTGACACTTATTGAGAATTCCTCTTCACATCGTACCCTAATATTAAGTATTGATATCACATAAACACATCTTTATTTTACCTTATGTTTTACCTTTTATGTTGGACTCCCTCTTAGAAATAGCAGATGCAAACTTATCTATGAAAAATAACTCTAGCCCGAGCATTCACCTGAGTTATGGTGTTGCTTCAGCATGCTCTATACAGGACAAAGGAAAGACTCACCCATTTTGAATGTTATTTAGTTTTTGTGCATCTCTGAACGATGTTCATCATATGATGCAAAACTTGTCATACAGGCTGTATTTCTGCCTGCTTAAACGACTATAGCTCAGATACACACGAAAACATTAAATGACCCCGGGAATCGATAGAACATCACTCAGAGATGCATGAAAATGTTATAACATTCAAAATGGATGAATCTTTCTTTTAATTGATGAAGTGACACTGTGACCCTCTTGTTGTCAGTATTTTCCTATAGCATTGCTTCTTGCCAAAACAATATACCTAGTTTGAAGGATAGAAAATACTGTCTGTGTTCCTCCTCCTCCTCCTCCCTTGTTCTCCTCTTCCTCTACCTCATCATGTTCTACTTTTCCCCTCTTCCTCACTCCATCACAGGCAAGAAGAACTCCATTCTGATGCACAAAGTGCAGCATGACCTCAACTCCGGCGTCTTCAACAATCGTGAGAATGAGATGATCCAGGAGATCGTCAAGTACGACCGTGAGATGGTCAAACTGGTGGACCTCCAGAGACCCCGCACCATGTCCATGACTTCCTCCGTCCCTGGGGGTATGTTCTCCCCCGCAGGTCCGTCCGGGGTCGGGGCCCTCGCCAGCCTCCAGCAGGCTGTGGCCATGAGCTTCTGCCCCCAGGGGATGGGGCCGATGGGGGGAATGGGGATGCCGGGGATGGGGCCGATGGGTATGCCGATGGGTATGGGGATGGGGATGGGGTTGGGGGCTGGGCCGATGGGGCCAGGTCCGATGGGGCCGGGGTCAGCGTCTGGGTCAGGGTCAGGGACACTGCAGTCCCCCCGCATGTTACGGAGGTTCCAGGTGGTCCATAGCCTGTCTCAGAGCCCAGTTTCCGCTCCTCTCCAGTCTCAGCCACCACAGATGGCTCATGCAACAGGGGTGTTTGGGTCGGCTATTTCCAGCCCACCAGTCCAGAGCCCTCTGGCTCATCCGGGACGGACATTCCAGTACATGGGGGGAGCGGGGCCGTCTGGGTCTCAGCTGTCCCTGGTGCAGCACCACGTTCCCAGCCCCACGCACACCATCCAGAGGCCCTCCTCACACAAGAGCACCCACTCGCTCCACTCAGGAACCCTGAGCCAGGATGCCCGTGGCCTCTCTGCCTCCCAGCTCTCCCTCCCTCAGGATGGAACCCCTCCTGCCGCCCCCAGCCCTCCCCAATCTACCCACCCATCCACCCACGCCTCATCCACCTCCATCGGCCCCCCTCAGCCCACTCACCCCAGCCAGCCGGGGCCCTCCGGGGTGGGGGTCCAGGTTGGGGGGAGACCCGCGGGAGCTCCACAGCGGGTGGCCTTCGCCTCCACTCCTCCCCCAGGAGGAGCACCCGGGATGGGGGCGGCTGCAGCGGCGGCTGGGTCGGGGCTCCCGGCCTCTGGAGCTCCTAAGAAGGATTCGATCGTTAGCATACCGGAGTTAGACTTGGCCCGGAAACGGCTGTCTTCCAACTTGTGACCCTATGAGAGCTGCAGGAGAGAGGCCTTCTTCACGTGGGTGAATCTAAACGTCTGTTTATCTCTGTCTGGATGACCTGACTGGTCGTCTTCCTTACTGACCGGGCTGGCTTCATACGGCCCACACCGTCAGTCATTCTAACTCTAACTGTTGGAGTCAACGAAGAGGAAAGAGGAACTCTTTGACTCGTGTGACTTGGAGAGTCGAAACAATTAAACTAGTTTAACAAAGGTGGGTCTGGACTATTCTACTATGCCAGCACCTTTAGTCTTAGTATCACCCCTTACACTCTGCTTCCAAACACCTATATTGCTGTCTTTATTGTAAAGATATTCAGAAAAAACGTAATTAATGTAACTGTTGCATACTGTGTAGAATCCATTCAATGCAATCTAGCAGGAGCTGGACTTAAAAACGAAAAATCAGGGACTTGAATCAAATGACAATGATGACATTTTACGCTTTCAGAATGTGTTTTTGGGTGTCCTTTTTTCTGTATACGCTGTTGTAGCAAGATAAATACATTGCTCTTCATATTGTTTAAAATAGTAGTGAAAATAGTGTTTTAGACCGCTGGTCGATCTTACATCGACGTGTAAATAGTTAAGATAGTTAAAAAATATACAGAAAGATAATATCTTCATTGTAACTACGCCAAACCAAAGTTGAGCTTGAACACAAAGTTTGGTTGTGTCTGTATCAACTAAAAAAGACATATAGAAGAAAATGCCATTTATTCAACTGCCTTGATTCCAAGTTTAGAAGCCATATATTTGGTTTGTGTGTGTGTGTGTGTGTGTGTGTGTGTATGTGTGTGTGCGTGAGTTGGTATGCATGTTTTTGGTTCCATTCTGTTTTTCCAAGAGAGCTGACTTCTGTACTCTGTATCTTTACACTGCATTGTCAGGCCCGGTTGGTTGGATTTGCTGGCAATGGCACAGGCAATATTTCCCAGCTTCTCTGTCCAACTAAATGTGTCTGGAAAGATATCTACTTGTCATGTCAGCAGAAATATACTGATCATGACCCTGGAGGCAAAAATGGTGGTAAATCACCTGAGCTTTATCAAAAAGAACCATCGCAAACAACCCATAATGTATACTTGCTTGTTTTCGTCCAGGTTTATTGATTAATACATGCAATATAATTCTGCAATACTCTTACCCCGCCTATATATTTAAATATATATATAAAATGTATATACATATGCTGTACAGATAACTAATTTCTTTATTTTTACTGTGAAACCTTAAAGAATCCAGCAGCTGCCGTGGCTTCACTTGTTGTGTTAGTGTAATCCAGTGATCATGTTGTTATCTTAACCAAAAATGTCAGAGGAAGTGAGTGGATGTAATTATTTTGTGGATCAAATGAGGCAAACTGGTTTCAAACCGGTTCAGGGTCACCTGACGATTCCGGAATGGAGTTATGGAAATCAACTCCCCCCAAACTGTCACTTTAAAGTCCATTTTAAGTAATATTGTACGTTGTAAAGCAAGACTAACTCATTGACAGAATGCATGCCAATGGGAAATGATGTGGGGCAGAAGAGGCGGAAAGTATTTCTTCACCTGTGTGTGTTTGGTGTTGTATGTATATTGAGCAAGTGATGCAGCTCCTTCAAATCCCAAACTCTACGAATGTCTGTACGAAAATAATTTATTCTTCAGTAATCCTATTTAGTTATCAAAATTCATGGTTGTGGTGGGTTGTGACATTGATTCTAAATATTCTAATGATTCTAATCCTGGTGTACTTCAAAGCCTTCTCTTGCTGAATGTATGCCATATGAGGGGGAAGACAGCTAATCAGAAAAAAACTGCCATGTAAATACAAGGACCGAAATTATTCTGGGTGATGATGCGAAGGGAGATTGTGTCGCTGAATGTTTGTGCTTTGTTTCTTAGGTTTGTTGCTTCTCTGGTTTGGGTGTGTTCTGTATGTAAACTGTGTGTTACCCTGTTCTCTGTTTTATGACAAGACAATACACTTTTTTAAATGAATGGATGTAGGATAGAGAATTGAAACCATTTTCAGTTTGTCACTGAGAACTAACTCTTTGGTTCAAAGTAACACAGCAAAGTTGAGCTCAGCATTAAGCACATTATGTCACATTATTACCTTTTAAGCAAAGGGGAAATCACTGCTTCAGTCTTTTACAATGGTCACATCTGGTTAACCTAATAATGTCTGTGGAGAAATCTGGGAGACAATTGGCAGCTGACTCGATGTACCATTTCTGACTTTTGAAGCTTTGAACTTTCATGATGATGGACATTTCACTCAGGGTTGCTACCTTTCCGGAAAGATATACAGATATACTATCTTAATTTGATCACTCTGTTGTCACAGAGAATATTCCTGTGCAGCAGGAAATGCAAATTGTAGTGTATTCAAGGTTTAAAAAGACTTCAAAAGTTTGTAATTTCCACTTTAAAATTTCAGACATGATTTGCCCTAACAAAAAATCTATTCATTATAATACACATAAAAATTCACATTTCCTGTTGCTGAAGGATTATTTTCCTGCTGTGAGAAGTAGGCTCAAATTAAGATAGCACATCTGTATTGTTTTATTGATCCATTATTGGTTTTACTATTGATTTGACTTAGGTACAGTTAGTGGCTTTATGTTCTCGATTTCATTTTGCATGAAGTTGCCCTTGAATTCTGATTAATTTAACAAAACATAATTCATAAGTTATAAATTGTAATAGATTTTAGGTCCTGACAAAAAAACTACATTATTATTATGCACAAGTCTATCACTCATATTCTAAGTCACATATCAAAACCTAATACTTTGAGACTATCGTTTTTTAACTGTCACATCAGATCATAGTCCCCAACATATTACTATAATGTTTTGTTTGTTTTCTTCCATGGGAAAGGGAAAGGTGCATGCTAAAATGCCAATACAATTATGAATGAGTTAAGTCCAAATGAGTGAATACCAGTTGTGTGCTTCAATGCTGTTTCATTGCAAACAATTGGTCCTCTTACCTATTCCTTGTATGTGTTAATACCTGAGTTTGCCCTATTAAGCTGCTATAAGGACTGTGCTGATATTATTTATAAAGATTTGAATGATTGTCCACAGTCAGTGAAAGAGAGAGGGACAGAGAGAGAGAAGAAACACTGCTATGTTCAGGCAATATCATCTCTGATTCATTGCAAGAGTTCCCATGCATCCAGCATGACTCTTGATCAATGAATGATACCTCAGTGAATTTGACAACCTTTTTCTTGAATCCCTGGCATCTGTTATGCATAAGACAGTATTATGCAGGTTTTAAGATGGAGTATTCAAGTAAAGTGTTACTGTTAATTTACTGTTACTTTTGTCTCCATGAAAAAGAGACTCCCCAAACAAGAGTGAGATTCCCCAAACATGCTTGAAACCAACCAACGATTATTGAGAGACGGTTATCTTGTTTTAAAATCTCTAATTTTTGCCGTACCAGATATGAAAGATATTAAGGGTACTGAATACCTTGATGTTGATGTCTTAGCATATCAGTGTATTTTCTGTTTCTGTTTCGAGAAGTATTTTTTGTTTGTTTGTTTTGTTGTTGTTGTTGTTGTTGTTTTTGTTTACAGTTTGCCACAATGCACATGGACAGCATATACTGTACATTGTGCCTAGTATATCTAGTTTCCACATAGTCTATTTTTGTGGTATGTACGTGGCTGTAGAATTGGTTTGATTTTCAGCTTGCAGTATATGTACAAATGTTAGCTAAAGACTAGTACTGCTTAATTAACATGACAATGTCAGTATATATCATTTTCCCTGCTTTGGGAAACACTAAATTGCACATTGTTGTTGGTTTGAGCCTTCAAACACCATGGGCACTGTACTCTACTCATCTACTGTATGTGTGACATACACAGAGTTGTGGGGGCACATTGTCGCATTTTTACCACAATCTGGTGTTTTCTACAATGAGAGGGTGAACTCAAAACAGGCTTTTTCGTGGAGTTTACACAGTCTAGATATCACCTCAGACAACAAACAGTGTTGTGGACAACTGAACTGAACTCTAATCAAGAATCATTCAATTGAAAATGGACCCCCAAAACTGTTAATCTGAAGACCAGGGGAGCAGTAGCAGTGCCAAGCTTGATTCCTGGTTCTCATATCTGTCTGTTTGACAAACCAATGTATTTGCTTCTGACCTAGAGGAGACGTTTGGTTGATAATTCCTTGTGGGACCTTCAAATCTAGACATTGCTGTGTAACCAACTACAATGATTTAAAATGTCAACTAGTCTGACAATTATTATACCTTAGTGTTGTAGCTGCTGTAGCCTGCTTATCTAAGCCTTCTCTCTGCTTCAGGACTCTCTGTATAGTGTGTGTGTGTGTGTGTGGGTGTGTGTGTGTGTGTGTGTGTGTACCTGTGCCTTTCCTTCTACATTGTTGGTCCCACTTGAGAACACCAAGCTAGGTCTTCAGGCCGACTCAAGCAGAAACAGACATAATTCTAATCTGAGAGCTGCCATCTGAAAAAAGCAGTTTATTTTGGAATCTTTTGACAAAAGAGATTTTACCGCACTGTAGCTAGTGTTCCTAACAGTGGCTCCAGTACAAAGGTTCTCAGAACTCAGTAGAATTCTGTATTCCAGTCACTGTGGGTTTATCCTCTTCTGGCAATGAAAAAAAATAAAAAGATGTCACTCGGTGTTTGTCGCCCCTATTGAGGTTGTCTTAGAGCCCCTCAGGCTCAGCTTGTGTTTGGGTCTGTAAGGGTTAAAGTACTTTAACGCTCCACTGAACTCCATAATGTACTCTGTCTGAGCAGATATCTAGCTGTCCAACCCCAAACTGAACCATAACCCCTACTCCTAAGTACTTCACATATACTGACTATGCAAGGAGTGGATAGGTGTACTCAATATGGTAATAGCTCCACCTTGCCCTTTGATAGGCTTGCTGGAACTTCCACCACAATACTTCCACCTACCCAATCCTTTCAGATGAACATAAGTGCATAGGGGTAGGACTTAGAGGTGGCTTTGGGACGGGGTATACGGCTGCCCTACACTCTCTCTCTCTCAGCTGGTCCAGAACTCAGAGCCAGGCTCTGGTCTCTCTCAATAAGCTGGTCTGTCGGTCGGTGGAAATGTTGTTAAAGCGTTCCTAACAAAATGAGTCATTGTTGTGCAATAAAAAGATGAGCGCATTGGCATTCATGTCCCTTCATTGATTGGTGTGTTCATATTCGGGGTATACCTGACATCTTCTTTATTCTTACAATTGCACACACTCTAAGAATGTGTTTTTCAACTGTTGGGGGTGGTCACATTATCTCTACATGCTAATAGGGTCCAAATGACTTACAGTTCATATCTCAATGAATACCAGTTGAAGACACACAGGTCACAGTTAGCCACCACAGGAGGTTAGTGGCACCTTTATTGGGGAGAACAGGGAAGTGGTAATGACTGGAGGGGAATGAGTGGAATGGTATCAAATACATCAAACACATGGGTTCCATTTGCTCCGTCCCTCAGCAGCCTTCACAGTAAGCCACCTACTATAGGTGTTTAAATTTAAAAGCATTGATGTGAAACAACTGTTTTTTAGATGACAGCTACAGTACAAATATAGCCTGTACAAATGTATGGACCTTTGATTTGTTGTTACAAAACAGATGCAAACAGGCCCAGTTAATCATAGAGGCTTCTGCCTCTCTCCCTCTTTCCCTCACTCCCTCCCTCCATCCAGACAGGGGCTCTGCCGCATCCCTGATGAGCTGTCTGAGTCTGCCGCCTCCTATCACTGCTTTGCGTGACGAAGAGATGGTGTGTGCTCATACATGTGGCTGTGTGTGTTTGTGAGAGTGAATGAACGATCGAGTGTGTGTATATACAGTGGGGGAAAAAAGTATTTAGTCAGCCACCAATTGTGCAAGTTCTCCCACTTAAAAAGATGAGAGAGGCCTGTAATTTTTTATCATAGGTACACGTCAACTATGACAGACAAAATGAGGGAAAAAAATCCAGAAAATCACATTGTAGGATTTTTAATGAATTTATTTGCAAATTATGGTGGAAAATAAGTTAAGTTACAGGTCTGTGAGAGCCAGAAATCTTGCTTGTTTGTAGGTGACCAAATACTTATTTTCCACCATAATTTGCAAATAAATTCATAAAAAATCCTACAATGTGATTTTCTGGATTTTTTTTCTCAGTTTGTCTGTCATAGTTGACGTGTACCTATGATGAAAATTATAGGCCTCTCTCATCTTTTTAAGTGGGAGAACTTGCACAATTGGTAGCTGACTAAATACTTTTTTCCCCACTGTATGTTTATATATGTGTGTGACTGTGTCTGTGTGCGTTTGTTCGTGTGTGCGTCAGAGATGAGGGCAGCCGAAGGACACACTCCTCTGGCGAGGCCCTGGCACAGCTAGAGCACAGCTCCCACCCTCTCTCTCTCTGTTACTCTCTCTATCTCTCCCACCTCTCCCACCTATCTTCCCTCCTCTCTTCACCCTCTCTCCCTTTCCCACCCTTCTCTCTCTCTCTCTCTCTCTCTCTCTCTCTCTCTCTCTCTCTCTCTCTCTCTCTCTCTCTCTCTCTCTCTCTCTCTCTCTCTCTCTCTCTCTCTCTCTCTGTCTCTCTCCCCCTTCCCACCATTCCTTTCTCATTTACATTTACATTTTAGTCATTTAGCAGACGCTCTTCGACAGATTTTTCTCCCCTCCAGTCCTCCCTCCAGCCCTCCCTTCCTACATCCCCACCCCACCTTCCATCCTTAAAATGTTTTATCTACTATATAAAACATATTAAGCCATCTTGAAGGAAAATGGCAATTCAATAAACGTAAATATAGAATTTGACCAGTTTCCCACAGCAGGAAAATAATCCTGCAGCAATAGGATATGTGAATTATTGTGTGGATTATAATTAACTGACATTTGTGTAGTGGTTGATACATTTTTAGTTAGGGCAAATCAAGTCTGACATTTTTAAGAGGAAATTACAAACATTAGAAGTATTTTTAAACCTCGAAAAGGGAAAGGGAAAGGAAAGGGGGATCCCTAGTCACTATACAAGTTTGCAAATTTCCTGCAACAACAGTGATCAAATTAAGATCCTGCATATGTACAAATTGTATTTGTTTATCATTATAAACCAACCCATCTAAAACCTTATGAAATGATAAAACATTGAAAGCCAAAGCCAGGGTCCAGTAGACATACTGCTCCTACAGTATCACAGTAATAACACATCCCCATTGAGGATTTATTGGCCTAAAAGGAGCGTTCTGTCAGAGTTGACCTTTAAATGCTTCTGCAGCGGTGGAGTGGGACAGCTGTAAACACAGCCCCACTGGGAGTAGGGTACACAGCACAGCAGACAGGAACCAGGGCACAGCCTCCTAGCAAATGGGGACTGATGAGATCTGTGTGCAAATTATCTTAGTGCTGTGCTGCCTTCATGGTTTGTTATGGAAAAATCTATAAACGTATTAATGGACAGAATGAACCCTTTACTCAGTTGAGTGAGTTTATTTTGGAATTGAAATTACTTTGTTTTTACTGACATGACCACTCCAGTTAGCTCCTTGGCCTTACGATAAGGCTTTAGCTCAGTGGGCTAACAAGTCACTGAGTAACGTAAATTACCTGAGTTTGACATTTGCTCAATGTTCAATTCTTAAACCCAAAACTTCTTCCCTGAGTTTTCACGTTGCATCCCACCTTACAGCGTATGTATACTGAACAAAAATACATGTAAAGTGCTGGTCCCATGTTTCATGAGCTGAAATACATGTAAAGTGCTGGTCCCATATTTCATGAGCTGAAATACATGTAAAGTGCTTGTCCCATATTTCATGAGCTGAAATAAAAGATCCCAGAAATGTTCCATATGCACAAAAAGCTGGGGAGTATTTCTGTCTGTAATAAAGCCCTTTTGTGGGGAAAAACAAATTCTGATTGGCTGGGCCTGGTTCCCCAGTTGGTTGGCCCGGCTCCCATGCCCACCCATGGCTGTGCCCCTGCCCATTCATGTGAAATCCATAGATTAGGGCCTAATGAATTTATTTAAATTGACTGATTACCTTATATGAACTGTAACTCAGAAAAATCTTTGGAATTGTTGCATGTTGCGTTTATATTTTTGTTCAGTATATGTATGAACAGTAGCAGTGTGTGGATTTAGTTTTGATTTTAGGTCCTAGAGCACCATTGTTTTATTCTCTCACCTGTCCTACCTGCAGGTTTGAACATCTACCAGACAAAAACTGTCATTATGACGTCATTGCAACCAGTTTTGTCCACTGGGCAGGTTCAAGATCTCTCTGCCAGAACCCCTTTAAAATGTATATTCAGCTGTATAACCGTGTTATCCCTTGTTAACCCTTGTTCTAACCATGTAGTTAACCCATATCTGGCTGGGTGGGTTTGCTGATGAAGCAGTTCTCATTTACCTGTAAGTTGTTCTGACAGCTCCTCATCTTTTTTCTACGGCTCAGCCCATCTCCTGCCCCTCCTGCACTGCTGTGACCTCTTCATATAGCACACACATATGCACACACACACACACACACACACACACACACACACACACACACACACACACACACACACACACACACACACACACACACACACACACACACGTATACACACAGTAACATTGTTCCTTCCCAGTTCCGCCAACCTGACTCAAACTATGAAAAACACCTGTGGAATTTATAAGAACGAAGGAGTACAAACTTTTTTGGAGACGGTCTGTCCTAACTGCAGACACACCCCTGCTCCCTCCATCCTCCTCTCTCTCTCCATCCATCCTCCTCTCTCTCTCCATTCATCCTCCTCTCTCTCTCCATCCATCCTCCTCTCTCTCTCCATTCATCCTCCTCTCTCTCTCTCCATCCATCCTCCTCTCTCACCATCCATCATCCTCTCTCTCTCCATCCATCATCTCTCTCTCTCCATTCATCCTCCCCTCTCTCTCCATTCATCCTCCTCTCTCTCTCCATTCATCCTCCTCTCTCTCTCCATTCATCCTCCTCTCTCTCTCCATCCATCCATCCTACTCTCTCTCTCCATCCATCCTCCTCTCTCTCTCCATTCATCCTCCTCTCTCTCTCCATTCATCCTCCTCTCTCTCCATTCATCCTCCTCTCTCTCTCCATTCATCCTCCTCTCTCTCTCCATTCATCCTCCTCTCTCTCCATCCATCCTCCTCTCTCTCTCCATCCATCCTCCTCTCTCTCCATCCATTCTCCTCTCTCTCTCCATCCATCCTCCTCTCTCTCTCCATCCATCCTCCCCTCTCTCTCCATTCATCCTCCTCTCTCTCTCCATTCATCCTCCTCTCTCTCTCCATTCATCCTCCTCTCTCTCTCTCCATCCATCCTGGTCAAAATAGTATAACTAAAAACACTCTCCTGTTTTTTTTCTTCCTTTCTTATTTCTTGTGTTTATATATATATATGTATATATTTTATTACTATTTTTATATTGAATACTGCATTGTTTGGAAGATCTTGCAAGTTAAGCATTTCACTGTACTTGTGCATGTGACAAATAAAACTTGAAACCCATCCTCCTCTCTCTCCATTCATACTCCTCTCTCTCTTCATCCATCCTCCTCTCTCTCCATTCATCCTCCTCTCTCTCTCCATCCATCCTCCTCTCTCTCTCCATCCATCCTACTCTCTCTCTCCATTCATCCTGCTCTCTCTCTCCATCCATCCTCCTCTCTCTCTCCATTCATCCTCCTCTCTCTCTCTCCATCCATCCTCCTCTCTCTCTCCATTCATCCTCCTCTCTCTCTCTCCATTCATCCTCCTCTCTCTCTCCATTCATCCTCCTCTCTCTCTCCATCATCCTCCTCTCTCTCTCCATTCATTCATCTCCCTCTCTCTCCATCCATCCTGCTCAAAATAGTATAACTAAAACACTCTCCTGTTTTTTTTTCTTCCTTTCTTATTTCTTGTGTTTATATATATACAGTGGGGAAAAAAGTATTTAGTCAGCCACCAATTGTGCAAGTTCTCCCACTTAAAAAGATGAGAGAGGTCTGTCATTTTCATCATAGGTAGACGTCAACTATGACAGACAAATTGAGATTTTTTTTTCCAGAAAATCACATTGTAGGATTTTTAATGAATTTATTTGCAAATTATGGTGGAAAATAAGTATTTGGTCACCTACAAACAAGCAAAATTTCTGGCTCTCACAGACCTGTAACTTCTTCTCTTAAGAGGCTCCTCTGTCCTCCACTCGTTACCTGTATTAATGGCACCTGTTTGAACTTGTTATCAGTATAAAAGACACCTGTCCACAACCTCAAACAGTCACACTCCAAACTCCACTATGGCCAAGACCAAAGAGCTGTCAAAGGACACCAGAAACAAAATTGTAGACCTGCACCAGGCTCTCCCGAGTGGCACAGTGGTCTAAGGCACAGTATTGCAGTGCTAGCTGTGCCACTAGAGATCCTGGTTCGAATCCAGGCTCTGTCGTAGCTGGCCGCGACCGGGAGACCCATGGGGCGGCGCACAATTGGCCCAGCGTCGTCCAGGGTAGGGGAGGGAATGGCTGGCAGGGATGTAACTCAGTTGGTAGAGCATGGCGTTTGCAACGCCAGGGTTGTGGGTTCGATTCCCATGGGGGGGCCAGTATGAAAAAATAATTTAAAAAAATAATGTATGCACTCACTAACTGTAAGTTGCTCTGGATAAGAGCGTCTGCTAAATGACTAAAATGTAAATGTAAAAAATGAATCTGCAATAGGTAAGCAGCTTGGTTTGAAGAAATCAACTGTGGGAGCAATTATTAGGAAATGGAAGACATATAAGACCACTGATAATCTCCCCTCGATCTGGGGCTCCACGCAAGATCTCACCCCGTGGGGTCAAAATGATCACAAGAACGGTGAGCAAAAATCCCAGAACCACACGGGGGGACCTAGTGAATGACCTGCAGAGAGATGGGACCAAAGTAACAAAGCCTACCATCAGTAACACACTATGCCGCCAGGGACTCAAATCCTGCAGTGCCAGACGTGTCCCCCCTGCTTAAGCCAGTACATGTCCAGGCCCGTCTGAAGTTTGCTAGAGTGCATTTGGATGATCCAGAAGAGGATTGGGAGAATGTCATATGGTCAGATGAAACCAAAATAGAACTTTTTGGTAAAAACTCAACATGTCATGTTTGGAGGACAAAGAATGCTGAGTTGCATCCAAAGAACACCATACCTACTGTGAAGCATGGGGGTGGAAACATCATGCTTTGGGGCTGTTTTTCTGCAAAGGGACCAGGACGACTGATCCGTGTAAAGGAAAGAATGAATGGGGCCATGTATCGTGAGATTTTGAGTGAAAACCTCCTTCCATCAGCAAGGGCATTGAAGATGAAACGTGGCTGGGTCTTTCAGCATGACAATGATCCCAAACACACCGCCCCGGGCAACGAAGGAGTGGCTTCGTAAGAAGCATTTCAAGGTCCTGGAGTGGCCTAGCCAGTCTCCAGATCTCAACCCCATAGAAAATCTTTGAAGGGAGTTGAAAGTCTGTGTTGCCCAGTGACAGCCCCAAAACATCACTGCTCTAGAGGAGATCTGCATGGAGGAATGGGCCCAAAATACCAGCAACAGTGTGTGAAAACCTTGTGAAGACTTACAGAAAACGTTTGACCTGTGTCATTGCCAACAAAAGGTATATAACAAAGTATTGAGAAACTTTTGTTATTGACCAAATACTTATTTTCCACCATAATTTGCAAATAAATTCATAAAAAATCCTACAATGTGATTTTCTGGATTTTTGTTTCTCATTTTGTCTGTCATAGTTGACATGTACCTATGATGAAAATTACAGGCCTCTCTCATCTTTTTAAGTGGGAGAACTTGCACAATTGGTGGCTGACTAAATACTTTTTCCCCCACTGTATATATATATTTTTATTACTATTTTTATATTGAATACTGCATTGTTTGGAAGATCTTGCAAGTTAAGCATTTCACTGTACTTGTGCATGTGACAAATAAAACTTGAAACTTGAAAGCACTCTTTCTGTTTTCTCTATCCATCACAGCATCCGGAGCAGGGCTGAAGAGTGGCCCTCCCTCCTCTCCTCTCCTCTCCTCTCCTCTCCTCTCCTCTCCTCTCCTCTCCTCTCCTCTCCTCTCCTCTCCTCTCCTCTCCTCTCCTCTCCTCTCCTCTCCTCTCCTCTCCTCTCCTCTCCTCTCTCTCCTCTCCTCTCCTCTCCTCTCCTCTCTCCTCTCCTCTCCTCTCCTCCTCTCCTCTGCTCACCCAGCCTCACCGCAGCACAACAACCATCCCAGGTTGGTTCTATTTCTGTCCTTCTGTCTCCCTGCTTTTACCAAAGTGATTCTGACATCTCTCCAGCAGTAAACAGATGAGGGATGTTCATGGATATAGCAGTAAGCATCAGCTAAAGAGAATTGTGAGTGAAGTAAGGGTCTGAAAAATATTAGACCATTTAATGCTCTATTAGAGGACATTAGCATTACAGTGAAATTCATATTGCTAAGGAGACTGTGTAGCTTTGTGTGTCGTCAATTACACTTACTGTTAGTTAACGTAGTTGCCTGCAAGTCAATTTCAACGTGATTAATTTTATGTCTAAATTTGCATGTTTTAACGTCAGTTCTAAATGTAATCATTTGTCACATTATAAAGATGAGATCTAGGGCCACATTTAGTGTCATCCCTGATAAAAACAATTAAGTAGTGAGACTAATGGTGATATTCTGAGGAGGGACGAGA